>NW_022280173.1:474402-481535 GCF_004355925.1 Anarrhichthys ocellatus
TAAACATGAATTCAGACTTTTTACAAATCTGCATCATTATTACGTAGTTATTTCGGAGTCCCTTTTTGTCGGTTTATTGCAGTTAAATCACAGTTAAATCAGTTTATTTAGTGTTCAAACAGCTGTAGTAAACAGCCGACGTGTGGCTCGCTAGACACAGTGAATACAGCTCGATGAGATCCACGGAGCTCCTCTGGACTGTTATGAACCAGACATGACGGCGTTTAGTTTCCTGATATCTGGACTTCCACAATACGTACTAAATCTAATCTGGGGAAGAGTTACGATTCAATTATAGTGGCTTAAATTATTCATAGAATATTATTTCAACACACTGCTTTTTTTGTTGTGTTGATTTCATAAAATATATATAATATAGATGAAATATTTTAACTGCTACTGTGTAAAGGGAATACTGCTGTTAAAAAGCACTTTATTTGTTTGAAGTGTTTGCAAACCAAATGTTATTGCACTTTTGTTCATATAGCAGTACTTTTATTGAATTTTGCGCATAACAATGCAATTAATCGCAAAAAATATCATGCGATTAATCGCGATTAAAAATTTTAATCGTTGCCCAGCACTAATTATTCCACTTTAATCTAGGGGGGGTTAGGGAGGGATGGTCGCTGTGGGAGGGTCCCCTCATGGAATCTTGCAATACACATTCCTACCAATGTGTTCACACTATTCCAATGATTTACAGGGGACGGTTATGCACCAAGCTATGCTGTAAGTGTGCCAGCAAAGGCAGACAAGAAGAAGAGTGTGCTACTAGCAAGTGTGTTACAGACTATATCTGTTAAAAGTGTTCAGTGATATATGCAGTGGGTGTAACTGTGTCTCAGTCAGGACTGACGCAGGCTGTACAGGACAGTAACATCACCCTGGAACAAGCCGAGTATGACTTCCTGTCCTTTGTCAGACAGCACACCCCGCCTGGACAGTGTCCCCTTGCCGGTGAGTTACTTTTTAGCATTAGCTGCAGAATTGTGATTTTACTCAACTATGTTGGCTCCTACAGTCATGTCCCATGATGCCTCTTCCTGCAGGTAACTCTGTGCATGCGGACAAGAGGTTCCTGGACAAGTACATGCCACAGTTTATGTATCACCTTCACTACAGAATCGTTGATGTTAGCACCATTAAGGAGCTCTGCAGGTCAGTATTTAATATACAGGAGACAGCTGATGTTATTAAAGCCTTGTTATTTACTCAACCATCCATTTGTTTGTCAGTTTGCAAGTCAAAGGCCCAGTTTTAATATTGCAGTGCTTTTGTAACTCAATGACTGTGTCTACTTAGCAGTACATCAGAAGAAATGTAAGATTGAATGCATTCTCTTCAATGTGACTATATTTGAGATAACTGTGGGTTTGTTTTTGTTCTCTAAATGCTTTCAGACGGTGGTTTCCAGAGGAATACAAAATGGTGCCTCACAAGAAAGCAGCCCACAGGTAAACAATAATATAAGCTATTGTGTTTTACTTGTAGCTGTCAATTACGATGCACTGTACTCACCAAAGTGACTGCTGAGATATTTGAACACTGGGGGCTTCACTACAACAAAGTCAGACAAGGCAAACACAATGAATCAAGACAATCAGAGGCTGGAAGCAAACCAGCAGTTTTTCATGAAGGTCAACTTGAGTAAGTACAGTTTAAAGTTGAAGCAGGAAGTGGGTCTGTAAAATTGTGATACAGTTTGTGTAATCATTTGACCTGTCTGGTCATGTCTCGCTCAGCTCACTTGTTTTTAGTGATATTGTCATGCTCTAAGATTTCAGTAAGTCCATTGGCATCATAACGACATAACTGATCTCAACCTGTGAAAATAAGTTCCCAAGTTAAAATGAATCAAAATGATCCTTTAAGATCACTTTTAAGGTTCAAAGGAAGATAAATAATTCAATGACTGTGGTTTCCTCCTTCAGAGCCTTGGATGACATCCAGGAGAGCATTAAAGAGCTGCAGTACTACAGAGCCAACGTCTTCAGAGCCTCAACAGAGCAGAAGAAGCACAAGAGTGTAGAGAACAGAGGCAACAGCAACAGTTAGCACTTTTCAAGGAGGCTATGGAAACTTCGGTGTTGTGTTCCCTTATTTCTTCAAGAAAGCAGTTTCCCCAGTCAATTTCATTTATGCGATTGTTTTCATTGATTTTAGTTTTCATTTATATTTAGCTGCCCAATGATCCTTTGTTTCAGTGTTGGTCAAAAGTTAAATATAGAAGTTTCATCAAAGGGAGCAAGCTTCTTATATAAATGTTGTTAAAGCATCAGGTTTTCATTAAAGTGACATGAAACTGCTGTTCTGAGGCACTTTCTTGAAGAAAATCATGTAAACTATGTTTTCTGTCACAAAATCCACTTTTGAAAATTCGCTTCACGTTTGGTGTGAACACATCATAAGAGGTATTAAACCAAACATATTCGACTCATGAACTACTTATGGAAGAAAGAGTATTTATTCCACATTAAAGTTAAACATAAAATCCTATTCTTGGTCTCTGGAAGGGACTTGGACATTGGATTATTCAAACAGTACTGAGCAAAAGTAGTTTATAGTATATGTGCAAGTAGTTTCAGAAGTAATGAATCCAAAAATATTAGAGTAATAAACTATGGAAAAAAGGGTTTTTATACTACATCAAAATGAGACAAAAATGCCTATTTTTTGGCTGTGACATTAGATTACTCAAAAAGTACACATTAAAAGTAGTAGAGGTCATTTTTGAATTTATTACATTTTTTATTTAACCAGATAAGTCAACCAGTTGTCATTTGCAATGACGACCTGGACAAAAAGTTGTTTCAAACGAATAAAATATAGAAACATCTCAATCAATCTCATACAGAAATGACAACATTGTAGTGGATTTAAGGGCCTAATTCACGGGTTCCCTTTAAGGGAAAGAGAGTAACCATGATGCAATGTCAGGTTGGGGATTAAAGGTGAGAAGGAAGTCAGTGTTTGTCATGTTTTTGGGAGTGGAAATAAACGGCAACAGAGGTGTGCAGCCAAAAAGAGAAGTTGCTGTACGTGTTAATTCCGTTGCTCTACAACATGTGTACAAAATATATAAAGCAATAAATAAAAAAGTGTTCTGGAGAATCGAACTCAAACAGTTGCAGTGATCAGAGACTATCCTTTGTAATGAGTTATTGAATGAGGGTAATGGAATGAGGGTGTGGACTTTTAGCTTCTTTTGCAATTCATTCTATTCGCTTGAGCAGCAAACTGGAAAGAGAAGCGGTGAGGACTTTAGGAATGGCCATGTTGACGAAATTGCTAGAGTGTAAAAAATCGAAAAATAGATGACTCATAAACTACTTATGGAAGAAAGGGTTTTCATCCCACATCAAATTTAGATGGTATTTCCGACACGTGGTGTGTCGTCCATCAATCTAGTCCTTGGGCAAGACACTTAACCCCAAAATTGCTCCCGTGCTGGCGCTGAATGTGTGTCAATGATTAGTTGGAGTTCTCATGGTGTAATGGGAAAATATTCCTATACCCGCTTTGCGTGAGTCTTTTCATGCTGAAATTAGTGCTGGGCAACGATTAAACTTTTTAATCGCGATTAATCGCATGGATTTTTTGCGATTAATCGCATTGTTATGGCAAAGATCAATAATGAATTCAAAGGTAGTGTATTGCGCACTTTTATTTTAAAAGTACTGCTATATGAACAAAAGGGCAATAACATTTGGTTTGCAAACACTTTAAACAAATAAGGTGCTTTTTAACAGCAGTATTCCCTTTACACAGTAGCAGTTATATTTCTTGCTATATCTGTGCTCAGTGTGTGAAACGTTCCACTGCTGTGCAACATGAATAAAATGTTTCAGCATGTTTCAGCAAAATATCTGTCTTCATGACAGACAGCATGTGAATGCAGCTCTACTGTTCATCAATATAATGCTGTAACTCCAAGGTAATGATGGTTACACAGCAATCAAAGAATAAAGACACTTTACCCACAATTTAGGTGTATTTTCCCTTTAACTCACGAGATGCAGCATGTTTTATACTTAATGTGAATATAATTTATACTTTGGCATCTTATTCTGAAAACCGGATGTTCGTCTGAAGAAACCGGATGTTGTCTCACGTTAATTTTTCTGCTAACAAAGTCCTTTGCTCGCTCCCGACCTGTGCCGTTTAAATGCGTTTACCGTGAATGTCAGCATATAGGTGCACTAACATGTAAGTGTGCTGAGTTGACCACGGAGATCTGAGTGTCTGCTGACTTTACCGCAGCGATGTCCAGTAGTCTCCATTCCTCCACGCTGCCAGTGAGCAACTGACTTTCAAAATAAATAAAATGCGTTAACGCACTATAAAATAATTGTCGGCGTGAATTAATTAATGCGTTAACGCGATAATAACGTGTTAACTTGCCCAGCACTAGCTGAAATACATAATACCAGAAAGCAGGTTGTATTTTAAGTATTTATTCTCTGCGCAGAGAAGGTTCAATCATCACAACAGAATGCGTACAGTCTCAGTGAGGAAGTGAACAAGCTTTCTTTATAAAGAATGAGCAAAGGTGGGAGCTGATGGCCAGTGTTACAGACATTTCAGTATCAGACTTTTGGTCTCAGACTGATAGGAACAACAAACGGTCAGCAACCAAAGCAAGCGGCCCAAAGGCCTTGGTGCTGGAACATTCTCACACAACACAGTTATCTATGTGAACAGGCAAGGGAGAACTCTTCTTCTGCACAACAGAGACATGGTGAAGTTCAACAAAGTTCAGAGCAAAATTACTTATGAATACAATATACTGAGTAGAAATATATACTGAGTAAGTAGAAATATATACTACATAAAAAAATACCATTACAATGGGCAGGTGGCACCTTGCATGGTAGCCCCTGCCATCAGTGTATGAATGGAGGAATGATGACATATAGTAAAATAAAGCACTCTGAGTGGTCGGAAGACTAGAAATGCGTTATACAAGTACAGTCCATTTTGTGAACTGAACCAGAGGGTCAGATGGACTTTCAGTGGTACTGAAAGCTGTTTGCAAAGCTTGCATGTAGTCATATGAAGTAGGGTTCTGGCTACCCTCTGAAACCTCTGTATGTCACATGCTGGACCTTTTGGACTTTCCAATATTCTCTGTCTCTTCACATTGTCACTGCCATATTTTTCTAGTTTATTAGGGCCCGAGCTACCGACGTTGGGCCGCGAAGGCCCTATTGATGTTGTACCCGTTTGGGTAAACATACGCATGGTTGGAGGACTTGCCATGCATGAAAACTCACCAAATTTTGGGGACTTGTCAGGCCTGGTGAATATAGCCATCTGAAAAAGAATGCATCTTTCTGTTAAGAAATGGCTCTCTAGCGCCCCCTACAAGTCGGACCGGCGACGCCCCTCGGCCAGTATGTCCGATTGACTTGAAATTTGACACACATGTCCACTTGAGCTAGAGCTACAAAAAAGCCAATCAGACCCCTAAGCTCCGCCTACTTAGATTTTCCGCCATATTGAATTTAGTGTACAACACATTTCTGCGAACTCCTCCTACATGCTTAGTCCCATTACTACCAAATTTGCTGTGGATCATTACTGGATATAAGTCATCAAAAGTTATCAAAAGCTTTTTGATATCTCTTTTCGTTTACAAGATATGTACCAATAAACTTCTTGGGGGCGTGGCTTAATATCAATACCTATAACTTCTCAACCGTTTGTCCTAAAATTACCAGATTTTCAGCATATGTGCACATTGCATCCTCTAACATACCCTGATATTTATTTTGCATTCAACAAGTAGGGGGCGCTACAGTAAACCCTCGAAGTTGTGCTTTTTGTCACTTTTTGCAGATTTCAGCCTTCGCACTTTAACGAACTCCTCCTAGAGATTTTAAGCGATCAACTTCTACTTTGGTCAGGATGCTCTTAAGACCTTTGTGATTAAAAGTTATCAAAATCGAGAGTTTTCATCAAAGAACCTTGACGTGGCGTGGCGGCCATTTTGCCTCATTGTTTATGAAAAAGAAGTTGTTATAACTCCAAGGTACATTATCCAATTCGCACAAAACTTCTTATGCATGATGCTACTTCAAGCCTAAACATACTTCAATTGAAAATATTTCAATAACTCATAGCGCCGCCTACTGGCTAAAGGAAATGTCATATTTTATACTTTTATTTATTCCTCCTAGCCAGGTGACCTGATGAGTCTCAAATTTGGTAAGGATAGCCTTAAGACATTGATGATAAATCGCCATGAATATTGTGAGTTTTCGTTCCACGCTGTTGCCGTGGCGACGCATAGTTTGCCATGAAAAAGGAAGCTGATTGTTTAGTGGGTTGGGATTTAAGGCGACCGTGGCTTACTGAGTAGAGAGGGTTGCCAACCGAAAGGTCACCGGTTCGATACTCGGCTGCACCGTGTCCTGTGTCGAAGTGTCCCTGAGCAAGACACTGTACCCCTAACTGCTCCCCCGGTGCCTGTCATTGGCAGCCCACTGCTCCCTATATATATACAGGGATGGGTCAAATGCAGAGAATAATTTCCCCACTGTGGGACTAATAAAGGAATGTTTCTTTCTTCTTTCTCTTCAAAAACTCATGGAACTTTGTACATGTCATTGGAAGAAATAGTTCATATGATTTTCTTTATTGGCCGTTTTAAATTGCCTCTATAGCGCCCCCTACAAGATTTCAAAAGAGGAGCCCCAGCGCTACGTTTTGGCTACATGTATGAAACTTGGTAGGCACATGTATCCTATGGAGACTTAAAAATAAGTCTCTTGGGACCATGCTCTAAACCCTACCGCCATTTTCAATTTTGTATGAATTTATACAATATTTCGACGATGCAGCCCTCGCAGTACGTTTCACTATCTATATATAAAATTTAGACGTATAACATTTGGTAAACAGATGTATCACATGTAGACTGACAAAAAAGCCCCGGAGCTCTAAGCTCTAAACCCAACCGGAAGTCAGCCATTTTGAATTTAGTGGAAAAAAACACATTTTTGCGAACTCCTACACGCTGGCTCCGATTTCTACGAAATTTGCTGTGGATCATAAGTGGATCTAAATCATCAAAAGTTATCAAAATCTTTTTGATATCTCTTTGTGTTTACAAGATATGGACCAATACA
>NW_022280174.1:0-7500 GCF_004355925.1 Anarrhichthys ocellatus
TGTATATATATGTGTGTATGTATGTATATGTATGTGTATATATATGTATGTGTATATATGTATGTGTATATATATGTATGTATATGTATGTATACATTGTATACTCACCAGCCACGTTATCAGGCACACCTTGCTAGTACCAGATTCAACCCACTTCTGCCCTCTGAACTCCCTTAATTCTTCGTGACGCTTTGGTCCATATTGACATGATAGCATCACGTAGTTGCTGCAGATTTGTCCTCATTTGTTGCCAGAGAACTGCAGCTCACTGCTTATTTTCTTTTTCAGACCATTCTCTGTAAACACACATAACATGGCACCAACAACCATGTATATACATACGTTCAAAGTCACTGAAGTCACCTTTCCTTCTTATTGTGATGCTTGCCTTGTACTTCAGCAGATCGTCTTGACCATGTCTACACGCCTAAATGCATTGATCGCTACAACGTGATTGGCTGATATTTGCATTAAAGGTTGAGTGTTAATCTGGTGGCATCTGGCAGTGAGGTTGCAGATTGCGATCAACTGAAACTTCTTCTGTTGGCCAAGCATGAAGGAGAACATCAGTGGGAAAACTTGAATGGCCCTATCTAGAGCCAGTGTTTGGTTTGTCCGTTCTGGGCTACTGTAGAAACATGGCTGCCAGTACAGTGACGAGGACCTGCTCCTTATACGTAGAGATGAAAGTGGCTCACTCTAAGGTAAGCTAGACACAAGAAATACTTTACAAATTACCAAAAGTAAGGCTAAAAGTGCAGGAATGATCATGTATGTTTTTTAGTAGAGTGAGTATTTTGATCTGATAGTGAACTATTATAAATATGTGAAGGACACAAAAAAACAAAGTAATAAAACACTGAAGACTTATAAACTGCTGAGCGCCCCTAATTTATAATTCTAGTTACGGATTCAATACGGTGCTATGGAACTTCAACCCTAACTTCCACCTTAGCATTATACACATAACCACAAGAGGTCGCATACATCATGATAAAGCTTTGAACTGACAACCACCTGTCTTTTTTTCTGGTGAAGACATAATTATATTGGGAAGGTCAGATATTTCAAAAAGTACAAAGCCACTCTTGAAGTTTGCAATAAGATATAACTAATGTTGGTCCAACTATGACTCATTACGTATTCAACAAATGCATTTCCATTGCTACTTATTTCATTTTTCATCAGCAAAAAAAATTCAGTTTCAAGAGACTGTAAAAACATTTTTGCAGCACAGGAGGTTTTACTAGCTTCTGTCATTTCCATTTGATTTTCAAAAGGAGCCAGAAAGAGAGAGAGACGGTAGACAGAGTGGACCCCAGCACCTTCCCTCCTCCCCTCTGTGCTGGATCTGCTGTCTTCTCTGTTGGGGAACAAAGCTGAACTGTCTGAGCAGAGGGGGTGGTTCTGGACGTAAAACCCTCACATCTGGTTTTCATCTCTCCTCTCCCACTCTGTCTGCCCCTCTGTTGTCATTCGACCGATGGTTGATTGCAGCTCCAGCCCTGCGGTGCACAGGAGAGCTGCAGACGGACTAACACACACCACATTTTATCTCATGGATGTTAAGATCACACTTTCAGGTGGCGAAAGACATTTGAATGCTGAAGGCTGCATTTTAAATGGATCGGATTTTCAAAGACAATTATTCTTAATTCTTAAGACTTGACCTGACCCAGTCCAAATCTTGGACCCAGATTTTCTTACCTCAGGTTCAGGTCTAGGTCTATGCTGAATGTTTATTAGATTAGACATGACCTTAGAGGACCAGACTAAAAGACTGATGAACAAAAACACAAAAAAACTGACCTAAATAGGAGTTCAGGACCATGTGACTGTGACTTCTAGTGAACATCCACAACCAGAGTCAATTGCTAACATTTGTTCAAGGGTCAGTTCACTCAAATAACAAAAAAAACACATTTTCCAACCGACCCATCATGCTATCAACCACGCACACATATTTTATGTACATATTTCTCTGTAACATAACATTTCTTGAAAATTCATACATCACGGGTTTTACAGTCAAAAACGCAGCTGATCTTTATCAGAACCTCTGTCATCAGATTTTATTATGAGGTGACTAATTCCTGATTTGGTGCATGGAAGGATATGACATCACATCACCTTCTCCCACTACTTTAAACGAGTGAGTTGAATTATGTAATGTTTCTTTGGCAAGAAAATGTCTGTTAATCTAGGATCCAATTCTCATCGTCGTAATGCCCACCATTAGAAAAACATCAGTTTTACAGGCCTTCTAATGGTTGGGGAATTGTGACAGAGTTATTGCTCAAAAAAAATCAATGTGCAGAGGAGAAATCTGAGAGCGGACGTGTCACTAGCACACAGCAGCAGCCTGAGTGTGGGGAGAAGGACTGAAACTGGAGTGCAGGAAATCTGTGCAAGCAACAATATATCTGAGCGCAAGAATACAGTTTGAGAAGGGCAGAGCAAATCCAAGTGCAAGCAGGGGCTATTTGAGTCTGAGGACAGGGTTTTGAGGGAAAGCATTACAGAATCTGAACATAGTGGTAGATGAAACACCAGGGACTTTTCAGGGACTCAGCATTGCCGGGGATACATTCTATTTAATCATCATGATCTCATGAAGGAGATGTCTATGCTCATGGACCAGTTGGAAGACTCACAGTTCCAGCAGCACCTATTTCATTGCAAATGGGCAGCTGCAGAGCAGAAGGGCTGGACTTTATGAAGGCCCAGCTTGACGAGGTTTGCTGTAAGTACAATTACTTTACTGCAGGAGCTGAGCAACCCATTAAAGACTAGTTGGAACGGGCTCGCAGCAATGACAGTCTTACGAGGCGGAGATTCACAAGCTCAAATTTGAGCTGAAAGAGGCTCGCATTGCAAGAATCAATGCTGTTAACAGGCTGATTGTTGCTAATAAGAAAATGGCAAGCCTGAAACTCAAACTGGATAAGGCCAACAAGAAGCAGCAGATGCAAAACAGCACTGTAGAGCAGTGTGAGAAGGCTCCAACACAGAGCGAAAGGTCTCCCAGACAGGCCTAGAAGAACTGAGACCGGGCAAGAGGAGCTCCGTGCTAACGAACCAACCTGGAGAAGCAGGCTGCTAAAAACAGGGAGGGTCCAGGAGGCTCTCTGCTGTGAAATTGATGAGCTCAGAGCCAAACTCCAAAAGAGTGAGATGAAGGCCCAAGACTTGGAGGTGGTTAGGAAAAGCCAACGCCTCCTACCTTACATAGCTGGAGCAGTAAAGTGGCTGCACTGAAAAGAGCCTCACTTCAGCAGACTCAACAGAATAAAGAGGACGACTGGGCTCAGAAAAAAACCACCATTTAAACTAGGCTAGTCCACCACGAAGAAAGTGACGGACAAAAAGCTAACACTAACTGGTAAGGTTGAGTGGCAACAGCAAGAAGACAAACCGCAGAACTTGATTTCGCATATTAACAACAAAAAAGTTATTTCCAAAGTGTTATTCAAGCTTTACTTAGCAATAATTAAAGTTGCATCAATTGGTCATATCAGAAAATGCCTTTATATTCAACTACCCAACAAAAATAATTCTCATCTTACATTATGTTATTGGTTCTCAGTAATCAGAGCCGCAGAGTAGAAATTGAGAATGTCTAAGGTGTCCATTCTGAGACGAAATCAAAGCATTGTCCTTCACCATATTCCGTTTTTGAATGATATTTTTATTGAACAAAGTTGAAATTGATTTTTTTACCTGAAGATGTAATCACGATTCTCTGGTTTACGAAAGAATCCACTTAAAAAATAAGTAGGCTTTGTGACTCCGTGTGAGAGAACTGGACAAACTTGGAAATAATTTCAACGGAGAAACTGTATGTAAATAGAGATACAAAACCAATTATGGACAGGAAGTCAGGAGTCCAAGGTTTCAGTTTGTGACAGTGTTGTGTCAATCATTATTATTTTACAGTCCGACTGAGGCTGGCTTGCATGGCTTTGGTAAAAGAAACTGGCAGTACAAATGTGGCGTTTATAATTTTGAAATGAAGCTCTTTCTCATGCTCAGGCCTTGTGGGGAAACTTAAATATATGTGCACATATTGTAGAGACAATCTTTAAGGTCACACACAAGCAGTGGCTGCTTTTATTTCCCCTGGGACTGACACAGTCAACCAGAAAACAACAGATAGATCTCATGCGTCTCCGTCTGCACACATACACAGTGACTTAGCTTTTAACATTGTAGAAACTTAATCTCCTCCATGCTGTTTTAATTAGAGGACTATGAGAAGAAATGCACTGACCATTTACAGTGTAACCGGATCATTCCACTGTCCGCTAACAGCACATCCTCCTTGCCTCATGGCTCTGGGTTGCTACCCCTCCCTGTTTTCTTCACCTTCTTTTCATCCTATTCTTCTGCCAACATTCTTTGTTTTTTAGAACAGCAAGTCCCCAAAACCAACCCACAACATATGTACATTTCGTTGTTTTTCTGGCGCCCCTTATGACCCAATTCAATGATTTGTCGGTTTTTGCCTCCGGTTCTGCCGAGTGAAGCCGATGCGGAAGTGTCTTATACTTGCATTCTATCTACTGACCAGCAGGGGGCGACTCCTCCGGTTGCTAAAAGAAGACAGAGTGATAGAAGTCCATGAGAGGTTATGGTCTCAATTGCTAGTTTTAAGTCTTCAGTACAGCATGATGTTAATTTTGTAAATTATCGTCCAGTTTAGAGTCAAATAGACCCTAAAGCTGAGAATGCTTTAGGGCGGACTTACTGTGATTGACAGGTCACTGCCGCTACCAGAGCCATATATACGGCGTCGCTACGTCATTCCTCCACGTTCCAATTATGGTACTTTTGGTTCACTGGTTGCAGAAAAAATCATGGCAATGGCCGTAATACAAGATGGTGACAGCAAAATCACCAAACTTGATGCTTCCAAACATCAATCCACATCACAACAAGTACGTCCACTTCTTATATACAATCTATGGACATAACACCATGTTAAGGTTTGGTTAGGTTTAGGCACTGCTGTCATTTTTCCCAGTCTTAAGTTTCTTCTCTGGATTCAAGGTTGCTGGGTGAGGGATTAGATCTGGTAAGCATACTTTTCACATGGTGGTGGTGATGGTGTTTGTTGGTGTGATAGGGAGCCTCGCCCAGGGACAGCCTTATCCAAGCTGTACGTTGCCAACACCCGATGCATGCTGGGATTCAGCTAGAAAAGAGCCCTTATTACTGCAGAAGACGGCAGCATGGGTTCAGTCACAGTGTGTAGCTGCCAAGAGCATCTTTACTCTTGGCACAATTTACACCTTTCGCAGACACAGAGGATTTAATGACCTCCAGAGGAGACGTGGCTCTATCTCCTCTCGATCTCAGATGGCTGCCATTTAAGCCTGACCTCCTGTATGCATCCTGCACAGAGCACCATCATTTATTTACTTCCCATCACCCATCGGGTTTTATGAATGTCTACGAGAGAAGCTAGAGGACAATAACAGTAACTAAAGTTCTTGGTGATTCTATCGTATGCTTGTTGATCGTTACTTTTTTTCCAAAGCTAAGCAAATGCACCACCACTCGGAGGTACATCACTGAAGCCCTTTTTCCTCCGATGGAGTTTTCCTCAGAAAGTAGAAAGTTTCTCTTTTACACATGTGGCACACAACAGAAGATCGTCTCAGACAAGTTCTCACCTACTGGAAATGCTTAGACGAGGGGTTGCGCCATGTGTAGAGCTTGCAGTAGGCAGGGCATGATGTCTCATGCTTACAATTTCGGCACAGGCCCTTACCAGGAGAAGTTCCAGGATCTTGTCCTCTCTCTAATTCAGTGGTTCCCAAACATTTTCTGTCAAGCCCCCTTTGATGATATAGGAACATTGTAAGCCCCCCTCACCGCACCCGACCCCACCCACCCCAAATGGGTCGTACCTTCTTTGTTTTGAATTAATTGCATTATAATATATAAACTCTATAAAATATTTGTTTTTCTTTCTAAAATACGTACATATCACTTCACAGTTTATTGTTCAGTTTGTTTTGGTGAAAAAAAAATAGTAATAATAAAATCTATTTCCAAAAAGATTGGACTTTAGATTGCTTTCAAGTAGTGCTTTCAGACATATTAATTGCATTACATTCTTGAATATATTTTCAAGTAAAATGAACTTCAAATGTTAAAATTGCAACCACTTACATTTCTCCATTTAACAGCAGGTTCTCTCAAACAAGAAAATAACATATCCAGCAATGATTGTTGTGGATTTACTTTGTTCTGATTGCTTTCAATAAAAGCTTTTTGTGACATACAAGAGTGCCACAATTTAGATTACCCAACTCTTAGGTTCTTTAAAACTGAAACTTCAGGTCTGCCTCTTTCAAATAGGTGTCAATTATTTTGAAAAGTTCTTCTGCAGTGGCTCTGTTTGGTACATATTTGCAGAAAAGCAAATCCTCCTTTATATCTTCCGCATCAATAGACCTGACATATGTTATTAACAAACTGTCTTTATTGCTGTCCGTTGCCTCATCCATCTGCAGAGCAAAACAACCGTCGTTTATCTTTTCAATAAGCTGCTCTTCCATGTCTGCAGAGAACTCACCGATACACCTTGAAATAGTGTTGTTTGACAAAGGAATAGTTTTGAGTTCATTGGCAGTTGCTTCATGAAAGACTGTTGAAACCATGTCAATGGCTGCAGGTAGTATTAACTCCTCCGCTATTGTGTGAGCCTTTTTGCATTGGGCGACTCTGTAGGCTACTTTGTAGGAAGCGAGTTGTGCTTTCACAGGGACAGATACAGCTTTTACAAAGTCACTCTGCTGGGCATGACAGTTTTCCAATTTATTTTTTAAAAACTCAAGGTGCTTGTTCACATGATCATGGTGGGTTTCCAAGTGTCTTCAATTTAGTGGGCTTCATACTGTCTGCCGCCAGTATGTTAAGACACACAACACCCTGGGGTCTCTTTTCTTGGCCGACCATAGTACTTGTAAAGCCCAGGGACAGATATGCCTCGTTATATATTTTTTTGTGCTGTTGTTGTGGTGGTCGTGTCGCCTGTTACAGCTGTATACCTTTATACCAGTCACAAATCTGTCCATCTTGGTACATCGCTTCCTTCCTATCTCTCATCTTTTTCTCTTTCTGTGTGTCTCTCTCTCTCTTTGGTTTTTGGTCTGTAACATGAGCCGCTCTGGGGGGCATGGTTGGAACACAGTGCATGTCGGTTCCGTTTGATTTATTTTTATTTCTCATGTGCAACCATATGATATAGTGCCCTATCTTTACAACTTGTTTGCAATTGTATTTGTTAGTTTTATTTTATATAGTTTTACCGGTGTGTGTGTGTGTGTGTGTGTGTGCCTGTGTGTGTGGGTTGGTGATGAAGCTGCGCCCCCCCTGTAGTTCCACGCCCCCCAGTTTGGGAACCACTGCTCTAATTAGACATTTTAATTTGCGTCTTTGGGAATATACATTCAAGGGGGAAGAAGAAGGATGATCCTTCTTCTTCCCCCT
>NW_022280174.1:12500-66337 GCF_004355925.1 Anarrhichthys ocellatus
TGAAATTTGCATTCACATTCAATTCACATTCATTTGCATTCACATTCAAGTGCATCAGTCAGTGTAGATGCCAGATATATCCATAGATTACCACGAAAGTGCTGCTACGTGACAAAAACATCAACGTTGACTTCTCACTTTACATGGGGAACGAACAGCGCTCTCCTGGCTGAAAGATCGATGTTTGTTGGACCCATCTACCTCCCCAACGGCAGAGCCTGTGTGTGCTTTTGTGGATAACAGAGGAAATCATTTCATGGGATAGCTACGAAATATGGCGCATTCTTTTTCGTAGCTTTTGCTCCAAATGCTGGATGAGTCTATATCATGACCAGGTCCGGTGATGTCATTCTGCATAATAATTAGCCATATGCTTCTGTTTGTCATATTTTTGGTGATATGGGCCTTCAGAACAATGGCATGTCACTGGCGGAGGTACTGATCTGAGGGAACATTTTAAAAGATTCATTCACCTGGCCAATCACTGCCTGAAGTGGACGTATTTGTCGGACTGTTAGTTTTGGAAAGGCAGTGCTTCTTGTTTCCAACGTTGGATTGATAGCGTACCCCTTAAATTGTTCTTAGGTATGGAAACAAGGTGTACATTATAATCTACTTTGCTCTTTTGCCCTTTTTCTTCACTTCCATTGAAACATAGTATTTGAACAAAAGGGTCAGGTTATGCTTGAAAAGAACTAACTTCAGTCAGGAACACTCTTGTCATATATTGTTTAACCATTTATTGCAACAAATGGAAATACAGTTAAACTTGGCGCTCCTCTCTTTAAATGCTCCCCGGATTAGCCAGCAGCTACCAAGCCAAAACGGGGAGCACCCCCAGGTATACAGGAATGAGCCTTAAGTAAATACATTTTTTGAACCTCCTTGAAGTGAGGGTGGGCTGTGATTGGTGTGTGGTCGATTGGAAGATATGATTCAATCGGCTGGCTGTCAATTGGTTACAGCTGGGGGCGTATGACTTCCGTGTCCTGCATGAACTAACACGTGTTGTCGACCTCATCAAATTACAAGTGTTTATACTGGTTCCGAACGAAGGAAGGCGCTGAAAGACCTCTGCACAGCTGACCAATGACAATGTCAACTGGGACATGAATGTTGGATTGTCGGTATCGGAAAGATACAGGAATTGTTAGACAAAGGTGTTGGGCGAGGGGGTTTCAGACGCTGTTCAATCATCAAGCAAGCATTTCTGATGAACTATACTGGTGCCTTGATTGTGAACTCTACCAATTTGTTTCCAGGTATTGGGGAGGACTGTACTATACGTGAACAAAGTTATGTAAAGCCTTTGGAGCTGGGTGAGGTCTGATTGTCACGTGTGATGTCACTTGAGTCAGCATTAGTTGGGTCTGAAAACTACAAGTTTGAAAATGAAAAGAAATCTGCGGGTGTGGAATTAGAAGGAAGGGAGTTTACCAGACCTGTAGATTTTCATCTCTGCTACAGGCTAGAGGCAAAACCTGTTGAACTGTCAGTGGCAGGGTTGTATTGTGGGTATTGTAGATGCCAGGTTTTGACAAATAATAACAATGTATGGAATAAAAGCGACAGCATCGATTTCACAATTTGTCTATCGTGAGTCCGCCAGTCAGATGAGCAATGCTAAAACACCACGATCGTTCAAAGATTAACTGCAAATTCTTCAAGTCTGTCGGCGACTTCAAGGTTGTTGCTGTCTCGTTTTTCATTCAGGCACAGCCCTGGTCATTGTCTTGCTCAGAGTGGAAATGGAGGGGCGAGATGAAATCAAGCTGCAAGAAGGACAGGGATACAGTTACCATATATCCACGTGTATTGACCAGATGTCTTTGTCTGTCATGCCATGAATCACAGCACTTCTCATTTGTTCATGAGAAGAAGAAGCAGCTTACTATCATTTAGAAAAGAGGTTTTGATTTCGGTTTCTATACAATAATACATTTGTTTGTCCAACATGCATACTTGCATCTCGTATTCTCCCGACACAAACATACCTCTGTATCTGCCGCCCTCAGTTTAACCGTTTGTACTTTTCTTTTTAGTCTCTGTTGAAGACATTTGTGACTTTCCAGCAGCTCCAGGAATGTCTAATGAGGAAAACTGATGGTGCTTCTCAAAAACAAAGTGTTCCCTGTGTAACTGCTTCATCCTTTGTCCATACAAATCAGGCTCGATCAGAAGATTAATCACACGTCTGGTGATTGTGAAAACCAGTGGTGGGCCGTGCATTTTATACCTGGGCCTTCAGTGCTGTCCTGCAGCTGAAACACCACCTGATAATCGCAAGCTACGGTTATTTGTTTCTAGGGGTGTAACAATACACGTATTCGTATTAAACCCTTCGGTACAAGGCTTACGAACCGAACAATACGTTTGAATAATACTAGCGCATTTGGAAAATGCAGAAGGTTAAATTGTGGGAAATATAATGTTTTCGGTGGTCTGCGCTCAAGTAGGAGACAACGGACTGTGACCTCTGAACCCGGAACAAAAAAAAAAAAAAAAAAGACAGCTGATGCCCCACACTTCCAGGAGTCTACGCTAAACTAGCTTAACAAACAATAACTCCGCGCATGATGGTATGCTTCGTAATTAACGGACAATGCATATAGTCCAAATCTATATAATTAACACAATGACAACGACAAATTCACAAGAACCAGTCACATATATTCATATGACAACAAAGCAACAAATCAATCCAGCAGACCTGCAGCGGAACATGCATTCTGCTACACACTCAAGGGCCATTCAGATATTAGATGTAAAAAAACAAACGCAGTTGACTTACCGAATGCTGTTCAATTAAAGACAAACTCCATGGTCCTTTCTTTGTTGACAAAGAGTTTAATCCCACGGTTAAATCCCAACTCACAAATCCGTTTCTGCTCCTCCTTCAGCCATTGAGTGTTAAAAAAAGGTAGGTTAAAAAAAAGAATAATCTACACCAAGCAAAATGAAAAAAATTCATAATTTCTTCCATATCTTTCAATTTGAACTCTTACTACTCCAACTAAGCTCTGATGGCTTCCTTAAGTTTCAGTTCACAATAGTCACGTGCTCGCCCACTGACCAATCACAGCACACGCTGCGCCTCACTGCAGTGCTGCACCTTAAAACTGAGCTGCCCGTTAATGCTGACATACTTGTAGGCCAGCTAGAAGGCTCTGGCACGTCAAAGAATACGCCCAACATTTCAAACTAAAGATCTGATTGGTTGAAGACTATGACAATCAACAATATCGTCCTCATTCACTTAAACTGCAAAGGGATTCACTTGTGAGTCTGCAGGCCTCAGGCCTCTCTTCTTACCCAGGGACACAGAGGTGAAATCTGATTGGATAAAAGCTTTACTTAAAACAAGCTGCACTGGAAGCAGAGCTACTGAGGAAGACAGTAGCTGTGCAATGAGAAAATAAGATAATGGCAAAAATATTTTTATAAATTATAATACATGTAGTGTATTTAAGAAAAATTATTAAATTATAAAATAGCTATAACTTTGTGATTCTGTTTAGGCCAGCAGAGAAGGCCTTGCTGGCCCTGATGGCCCACCACTGGTGAGAACTAATCAAATGCTTGCATGAGTAATTATTGATTTATTGGCGACAACTAAGGGAGGAGCAGTGCAGAGTACAATTATAAGGAACAAAACGTTAATCTTTGTCAACCTGGCTATTATTTGTGTTCCCCATCAGTCTGTGATTACACCCTTTGAGTGCTTTCTTTCTCCGGATACCTTTTCAGATATCTGATGGACTCTGGGAATCATTTGCCACATTTCTTTTTCTTTTCTAGGAGATGGACAAACATTTATTTTAATTAAATATGTCTCCAAGCACCTGTCACAATCCCCAAAAAATCCAACTTTCTTCATTTGTCTCCCAGCACAAAGGACTTTACAACAAACAAAGTAAAGAAACATAGCACAAAAATGAAGGAAAATTGTGTTTGGTAGATTATTTCTTTGTTTGTAAGGAAAATGCATTTGTAAGATGAGCAGCAGAGCTGAGTATGTGGGTTGCGCCCATGAAAAATGTGCCCCCCCAACAGCGGGGTTTATCAGAGACTACCTCCAGAATTTGGGAGTGGAGAGGATGGAATGGCCTGCCAGCAGTCCTGACCTCAACCCCATTGAACACTTGTGGGATCAGCTTGGGCGTGCTGTTTGTGCCAGAGTGACCAACACAACCACGTTGGCTGACTTGCGACAAATGCTTTTTGAAGAATGGGATGCCATCCCACAGCAGTGTGTGACCAGGCTGGTGACCAGCATGAGGAGGAGGTGCCAGGCTGTTGTGGCTGTGTATGGTTCTCCCACACGCTACTGAGGCTCCTGTTTGTTTAATGAATAAATTGTTAAATTGCCAATATGTCTTGTTTCTTCAGACTTCGATCATCCAATCCACCAAACAAGAGTCAACAGCAGAATAAGCTGTTTGGCATTGGCAGAGAAGATTTGGCAAATTGTTCATGGGCGCAACCCACATACTCAGCTCTGCTGCTCATCCCACAAATGTATGTTCCTTACAAACGTGGCACCATTTAAAAGGGAAATAAACAGGCTTTCCAACAGTATAACATTTATTGCCAAGAAGTATTGTTACAACAAAGTTCAAGACTATTACAAAATCAGCGTACTATCACCTGAAGAATATATCAAGGATTAGAGGATTTATGTCTCAACAGGATTTGGAAAAACTTGTCCATGCATTTATCTTTAGCAGACTGGACTACTGTAACGGTGTGTTTACAGGTCTCTGTAAAAAGTCAATCAGAACGCTGCAGCTGATTCAGAACGCTGCAGCTTGAGTCCTCACTAAGACCAAGAAAGTGGATCACATCACTCCAGTTCTGAGGTCTTTGCACTGGCTTCCTGTCCAACAAAGAATTGACATTAAAATCCTGCTGTTGGTTTATAAAGCACTGAATGGTTTAGGGCCAACATACATCTCTGATCTGCTGCTACCTTATGAACCATCCCGACCCCTTAGGTCGTCTGGAACCAGTCTACTTTCTGTTCCCAGAGTCAGAACTAAACATGGAGAAGCAGCGTTCAGTTGTTCTGCTCCACATATCTGGAACAAAGTCCCAGAAATCTGCAGGTCTGCTGAGAACCTCAGCTCCTTTAAATCAAAATTGAATACTTTTCTGTTTGCTGCTGCCTTTAATTGAACCACATTCAAGGATTAATCAATTTCCTGCATTTCTGCATTTTACTACTGTATTTTATTTCTTATACTGCTTTTTTGTGTTTTAATGAATGTTCTTAATTGTTTTTAAATCTCCTTTTCTTTTGCCTTATGTTTTGATGCTTTTAATGGTTTTATGTGAAGCACTTTGAATTACCTTGTTGTTGAAATGTGCTATACAAATAAACTTGTCTTGCCCTACAACAAAGAAATAATCTACCAAACACAAATTTCCTTACTTTTTGTGCTATGTTTAGATTCAGAATCTTAAAATATCAAACCTGTTCCAAAAACAGTAATGAAGGACGGAGGTTTTGGAGTCCATTTGTAAACTGGATTGACAAAACAAGTTCCAACAAAAAATACGGACTTTGTGTGCAAACACCTTTATTTTCCAAATCTGGAACCAACTGTTTTCTTTGCAGAATGTTTTGAATAATCGTCCTGTTGGAAGGCCCTCTCCCGTCTCATCCTCATCGTCTTGGTGGATGGCAACAGATTCTGCTTAAGAGTTTCCTGTGCTTGGCTCCATTTGAACTTTCCTTCAATAATTTGGATTCTGCTGGTACCATGAGAAGGTCGAGGTGGGGCTGGAGTCAATCCAAGCACACATTGGGCAGAAGCAGGGTACACCTTGGACAGGTCGCCAGACTATCGCAGGGCAGACATTGACAGACAGCAAAGGATTCACACTATCATTCACAACTACGGGCAATTTAGAGTCCTCAATTAACCTAAGCTGCATGTCTTTTGACTGTGGGAGGAAGCCGGAGAAACCGGTAAAAACCCATGCTGACGCAGGGAGAACATGCAAACTCCACGCCAAAGAAGGTCCATCCAGCCAGGGATTGAACTCAGGCCCCTCTTGCTGTGAGGCAACAGTACTAGCCACAAGACCACATCATATAAGTGCCAAAAGTTTAATTTCTGTCTGGTCTGACCACACTACGTTCGCAGTAATTTACAGGCTTCTCCAAATGTTGCGTAGCAAACTTCTGACAAGCTTCAACATGCCGTTTCTTCAGTAATGGAGTCTTCTGTGATGGTTTTGCATGGAAACCATGGCAATGGAGTGCATTGCCGTTTTTTTCCTATTTTAAAACTGTACATGCTGTACGTGCTGCTTCTGTCTGCATGGTCTGAAATCGAGCAAGAGGAGGTTCAGTTATGATGAAGTGACGGTCCTTTCACTTGCGTATAATGGCTCCAATGGTACTTGTTAGAACATTTAGGAGTTCTGTTGGTAACCAAAGCCATTGCTGTGTGGCTCAACAATATTGTGATGGGAGTCTTGGGAGAGCGCTTTGCGTCTATTATGAGATGTTTGTGACAGCTTAGTAACAAATAATTTGTTTACTTGCATTCATTGACGCTGGAAGTCAGTCAGAGTTAGGGGAGCTAAGAGAAATACATATAATGATGTATTTTATGGTTGACAGCAACATTCATGGTTTTTGTATTAACTTGAAAGGCCAACAACATCTTATATAGAAGTTTTTTATGCAAGGACATTAGTTCGAGGTAATATAGTTCTATTTTCTTTATAATGAATTTATATGTGTAGAAGTTAAAACGGATGGAACGAAAACTTTCCTTCCAATATGTATTATACAAAATGTAGCGCCTCTTGTGCAAGAACTTGTCGACAGTGAGAATGCATTGCAAGGTGCTAAATGTTTTATTATATAGCAAACTATCGTGGTGTCATAGTTAGTTCAGATTTAAAAAATTTCACTAAGGCGGTCTGGTCATTTCAGCTGTTCCTTACACATTCACTGGGCTTGGTGCTCCACTACTCTAAATTATTTCACCGTAAAATGATGGTAACTTACTGACAGCAGGGACGCCAGTAATTTACTGTTTTATTACGGTGCAGTTACCGTAATTTACTTTTACAGTATCTTACCGTATACTGGATTGCGATATGTGATAGTAGGATAACTGGGTTTTTCCGTGATTTTACGGTATATGCCAGAATGTTACCATTTATTTACAAAGGGTAATACAACCCGCTACTTTTGCATTTAATTCCCAACAAAGAAAATAATAACAATAGACATTCAATACATAATTGTTGCAGTTTATTGCATGTTCTCAAATAATAAAGGGACATTTGTACATCACAAAACTCACAATGTACTGCATGTTTAGAAGAAAACTAATTAACAAATAAAATCATTAACGACCAGCTTAACTGAATTCATTAGCATCAACAGTGTAACACTGAATTAAAATAGTATTAAGAACAGGGTAATAGAACTGCTTCACAGTCTAGCCTATGAACAAGTCTTATACACATTTATAGTTAATTTGAACTGCATGAACTCACACATGAATGAAAACAACAAAGAGAGAGAACACCTTAAAAGAGCACTTGACTGCAGCGTCTGGATGGTATCCTCAATCTCTGATGACGAGTGACTGTAAACAAAACAAAAAGATTAGAAACACAATGTTCTGAACTTCTGGAAAGTTCTATGACATCTGGATAAACACACAAGCTTTGGGTGTTCAACTGTGAGTTTGCATGTGCCTCACACATAACATATCAGTGCAAGTCTTTGCAAAAAGCTAATATAACAATTAACAGACGTGCCTATGTGATGAGCTGATTATGTTAGGTGAAGAAATTAAGCTAAGACAATGGACCACAATGGACTAAGGTTCAACAATAAAATGAGTTTGATCTGGTGTTAATGTTGCTCCTGGGATAACACACACGTAACGTTACTGTTAGTGTTACATCAACTGTTCATCGTCTGCGATTTCTGGTCCCCTCTCCATTTTGATAATCGTCCCGTTTGCGGTCCTACGGTTCAATAATTGCACAATTAAACACAAGTTAGGTTACTAACGTTACATCTTAGCACTGTAATTGGTGATTAACTTTATTTATGTTAACTTAACTTGCTATGCTGTTAGCTAGCCAAATTTCTAAGGCTAATTTAGCTCTAGCTAACGTTAGCTCCACCAATATTAGCGACCTAATGTAACAAAACAGACCAAGTATGAGATGTTAACAGTTCAATAATCAATAAAAAAGGCTGTGAGGAACATTTTGACACAGTTTTCTGTATTGAAATGATCGCTGGTGTCCAGCAGGCAGCTGTTTGCAGTGAACAAGTTCAGCTGAACCCACTGTACACCACTAACTCTCCACCAAACAGTAGACATGCTCACAAAACTTTGGACAGATATTGGACGTTTGTTTAATGTAGGGCATTTAACGATGAACTGGTGTCAATATAAATAGCCTCCAAACACATCTGAGTGCATGCAGCTAATTACAGCACAGCCAGTTATTAAATGAATGGGGGCTGTTTTCCTTTTGGATCAGCTGAAAAAGCATCAGGAGAGCTCAGAGCAACTGGGAGAGAAAGTGAATCAATGATCGACGCACTGACCAAACAGCGGGCACACAGATGGTCAACATCAGATTTCATTTCCCACTATCGGACCTTTCGTCAGTTGAGGATGTGTTTCCAATTGTTGTCTCACATCAAGATAGAGCAGGTGGAGATGGAAGATATCAAACCACAAAGGCGATGTTGTATCCCTCCGGCTTTCTTTGTTTCTCTGGTCAGATTTGAAGAAATCTGATCTATGAATTATGTTCAAATGCAACTATTTTGCATCAGGAAAATACATTTAGGGGGAAATTACCAAGCAGATATATCATTATTAGTGGTGTAACGGACCACTGTCGATCCGGGATCCGTACGGAACCCCCTCGCGGTTTGGCACGCATGTGAACCACGTTGACCATCACAGTGTGAAATGAAGTTTTACTGACGATCGTCATCAGCCGATATTCAGTAAACTATAGAAACAGGACATCGACATTTATGCTTTTCCAGTTGCCGATTTCTGATAATGTTACACTGTAAACAATCAGTGCGTGTTGAAATTGACAGATATAGCAGCACCGCTAATGGCTAACGAACAAAGGTTCTGTTCAGTTACATTATAATACTTTCAGGCTCTGTTCAGTGAAAATGAGTATTGGGCGGAGGTAAATTATAACGTTATCAAGATATCTCGTGAAGTGTAATGTTGGTGAGAAACTTGAATAAATCCAGTTGTTTAAAGGAGATGATTTCACAACATAAATAGATATTAGAGATGAATTATGACTTGTTTACACTAGTTTTAAGCAGTTTATGTCAATATAATATAATGACTGTTTTAATCCATAAAAAAAACAATCCCTTATCATTTGAATTGTTTGTTTTTATTAAGAAGAAAAAAACAATAAATGACTCTGACAAAGTAGGCCAATCAAGCCGCAATAACGTGCGGCTTGATTGGTCAGTGGGCTAGCGTGACTGTTGTGAAATTAGCTAGCAGAACTTTGTAGTAGTGAGAGTTAAAGTTTAAAGATAAGCAAGAAGTTTTTACGTGACATTACATTTTTTGCGTTTTGGCGGTGACAATCCCAATATCTGCTGCCTCTGTCGGGCGGACATTTTCAGCCCTCAAACGCATTAAAACGTATTCAAGAAATACAACTGGGGAGGCTCGACTGTCATCACTGGCGTCCATGAATCGAAAAGGACCTCTAGCTGGAACTGAACCGCACCGATGTTCTGTACAACCGTGTTGTTGAACTCTTTGTAAACAAAGAAAGGAGTTTGTCTTTGTCTTAAAGTGAACAGCAGCTTTGGTAAGTGAACTGCTTTTGTTTTTACATCTGCAGTAGCGTTACTACTGTGTTCATATATGGTGTCGTTTTTATGATATAGTTAATAATGTTCCCTCTGATGTGAATAATATTTCAATGGTGCTCTTCAGTGTGTGGTGGAATGCGTGTTTTAGTGCCGCAGTGTTGCTGGATTGTGCAGAGCCCTGCTGATTTGTGTTATTAGTGTTTTATGTTATTCTACATGCTTTGTTGTCATATAAATAAATGTGAGTGGTTCTTGTCATTGTGTTGCCATTGTGTTGATTTTGTGTTGATTTTGACTTGGATCTCGTCATGCTGGCGTCATAATGAGCTCATTAGGAGGTGGTTCAACTGTAGTAAGACGGCACTGAAGGCTCAGGTATGAAATATGCGCCCGCCACTGTTATATAACCTTCAGGGTTAATCAGCTGACTCACCAAAAAGATGTTTCTGTCAAACCAATTCTTCAGAAAAATACTCTAATTTTTACATAAAATATCACCATTATTCCAAATATAACATCGTTGTGGTTAGGAATTGTATTTGTATATTAATTTCCACGCCAACAAAACCTGTTTGTGAAAATCAGATAGTTTAACTGGTATTTTATTTATTTTATAGTTGCAAACCAAAAGGAAGGGGAGTCCTCCAATTACTAAAATTTTGGAATGAAGATCCACATTGGAGGATCGTTTTTCAAAAAATGTTTTTAACCAGTTGATCTTGAACATGGAATTCAAAGTGGAGAGGTCCAAAAAGTCAAGACCACCATTTTTGCAAGAATTGATGACTACAGATTTTCTAATATAGTATATACGATTTTTCTACAAAATAATTAAACAGCAATTGGTCTATTTTTTGACCAGTTTTGTTATCAAGAAGAGATGTAACAAAAACAATTGCCTTCAGCCTTCGATAAGAGGACACGTCCCTTTAAAGGACAGATCTCTTCGCAACCAAAGATTACATTTATTTTCTACAATTGTAATCGGTCTTGTTCTTTGGTTACAAGGCTGCCTAAATATTTCATTAATAGAAGTTATATCACTACTTTTTAAGGCAAATAACTAACATTTCTTTAAATTCAGACAGAGACCTGAGGCTTTGGAAAACACCTCAATAATTTTGATTGCAGGTTTCACCTTTAAATCATTTTTTAAGAATAAAGTTGTATCATCTGCCAGTTGGCTTAATATAATATTTCTACCTGTGATAGAGATACCTTCTAAATTACTAAGAGAGGGAGAGGTGAGTGACAAAATAAAACAGAAAACCCAAAAATGACAAATGAAAACAAGGAAAACATAACTTAGGGAACTTGACGATTTATTACAGAAACTAAATCATGGTTGAAGTGTAACTAAGTCCACCCTCCGTATAATAAAAAAAAACAAAATGCACAAAAGTGGGCAAGGGGATATGAGATGAAACCACGCCCACTTCAGTATGACAAAAGCCATGACGCAACGTCGACAAATATGACAACTACAGTAACTTGGAATATAGATATGTGGCGCTGAATTTAGTGGATTTACAGACCGCAAATGAAACAACAATTACACGATGCAGTCTCTCCGCCTCAATTCCCGCCACTGGAAGACTACTTTGCCAGGAGGAGAGCGGGCGTCGTCATTAGATTTTAATTTGATTCACTGATGGTTTTAAACCATCTCCAAACTGCCAGAATTTATATTTTCTATTAATATATCTTTGATTCAATTGGTGTATGTATTTCATGCCTAAATAAACTCAAATTTAAATACAATGGGTCTAAAAATTGTTATCCTAAATAACAAGTGTTATTTGTGTGGAAGAAGGGGGTCCTCAATGGTAACTCTGGTGACTTCATGTCCAAGCCTTTGATAGCGACAGCTATTTTACTGGCATTCATTAACTACAGCTCCTGTGAGGTTCTGTAAGCTCACCTACTTACCAAGTGCAGTGGGAGTTTGGGGGGCGCTCCCAGCAAATCCACGTCTGCTTGTTTCGAAAGGTTGGAGACTCAGCAGCCGTTGAAACAAATAAAGAGCTCATAAAAATCACACTGAATGCATTCTGCCGTGTCCATACTGTTTAATCTCAGATACATGCTATCCCCATGAAATGATTCACACAGCTGCTCTCAGGAGCCAAAAAGAGGTTGATACCGACATGCCTCTCTTGAGGAATTTGATTTGCTTTTATCATCGTATGATCCTGGTTTACATTAATTAAGGGCTTGCAAAGTCATAATGATATTTTACTTATCAAAGTACCTGCTGAGATCTGGGAATGCAGTGACATCACTACGATAAAGTCACATGGGTCAAGAAAAAAGATCAGACAACGGACATTTTGGGAACAAACCAACAGATCATCCACTTTGTCTAAACCACTTTATCTGGAGGTACAACTGAAAACGTCGGTAGGCCAGCGACAAAAACAAAACCAGATTATTAATTCTATTCATGCTGGTGTTACCTTGGCTCCAAGCATTTCAGTTTAGAATGTGCTTCAGTGGTTCATGCAGAGTTAACACACATCTTAATTTATTCATTTACTACAAACAAACTAGTGAACCTGCAGCCTTTGTGGCCCTGTGAGGGTCTGGGGCCCTAGATCTGCACCCACACACCAAAGTTGCATCTGTTTTTGTTTGTTACCCAACCAGACTTGTCTTTTGTGATGTCACTGTATTCCCACATGTCAGCAAATAACTTAGTGAGCTCAATGTTATTATTATTAATAGGAATGATGGGAGCAACCACCAAATAAGACCCAATTCATAATAAATTGGAATTATACTTTGAAACTTGGCATATTTGCATAATGCACAGCTGGACTGACATCATAATGTTCATGTCTTTGGGTTACCAAAGACATAAGCAGAGCTCAGCTCACTGGTGACTGGATTGTGTCTGTCTACTGAGAGCTGTAGAAGAGATGACAATGTTGAAATTAGGTCAGAGACGGAGAGAAGAAGGAGAGAGAGAGAGAGACCCCCTCTGAGATCTCACAGAGCCAGAACCTGGTTTTGATCAGCACATTCCATTAGTCAATATGATTACAATGCCTCTTTACTGCCGGACTGTGCTCGAGTATTTTGTTGTATTTTCCGTAACAAGCCTTTTCTTCAAAGTGAGGCCCTTTGGGGGATCATGGTCATTTTTGAAATTACAGTATCCTTATTGTCACACACCCACCCCTCCCTCCATCCATATTCATTCTTCCACTTTTCTGAGGAGGTGACTCCTTGTGGCTCTTAAATTCACCACTGAGTCTCTAAAAACTCTTAATGACAGGATTACATCCATCAGGAAGATGCATCAGAAGTCCAGAGCGGTGATGTCATCACAAACATAATAACAAACCAACTTTTCATGTTTGACAACAAAAGTATGAACTAGAGGTCCACTTACTAGCTTTATCTGGAGCTTTCAAAAGCCTTTCACAGTCTTCCTGAGCGGATGGCAGTTCCCTACCTCTGTCCGATAGAAGCTGAACTATCACCATCCCCAGATGAAGACTGTGAGATGAGGTTGAAAGCCCGATGTAAAAGCTAGTACCTGGACCACAGGTTCAGAAATGTATTTGCCAAACTAATATTTCCAAGATCAATAACACACTTTAATGCTCAACTCTTGCCATAGTTTTTAATTCACAATTTCTTAACATGTAACAGAACAAAAGACATCAGATGTTTCTCATATTTCACAGTCTATCAATAAAACAAAGACAAATTACTCTTGTGTAAATTTTGGAATGACACTTTGTTTCAACGGGCGTTAAATAGCCATTAATCCATTAAATCAAAGGTGATTTAACTTGCAAGTGCCTTGCATTCTCTATTTGTTTTATCTTTGGTCTATAAGATTCATACACCCTAATATCCAATGAGCACTTCACCAAAGAATCTAATGTACCTTTCTTACTCCATGTTATTTATCATTTTGGAATCTGAGATCTGAGTTATGATTGTCTTTTTAAATTGTAAAATATCTGAAGTTGCACACGAAACTGCAAGGTGTTGCACTGACTGCAGTGTCACACAGCTGGATTTGATCCGACAAGGCATGAAACATTTCAGGGCTGGTTTAAGACAAAACCGCCGAGGCTGTACTAGTCAATCAGGGTTACGAAGGGAGACTGATGGCCATGTCATGAGCAAGGCCAAAGCTAATGTCAACCACCAGCCCCTACAACATTCCCTGTGCAGTGTGAACATCTGCTTGTTCACCTCTTTTCAAAAAAAAAGGAAGGTAAGTGCTCTTAAACTGGACATGAGTGGAGGTAAAATACTCCCATGTGCAGACAGACATTCCATATCACCAGTTTTATTGGGATGAAAAAAAAATGTATTTCATGGAATTAGTACAATTGTTTTACATGTACTAAATAAAACGGCTGGTAACAAGTATGAAACAAACATAAATACAAAAGCACCACTATATACAAATACAATTTTGGTCTCTTATCAAACATTCAACACAGTGACTGCTTTTCCAGCTCTATCGTGTGACTGCACAATGTCTTTACTCTTGAGCGGATATTTGCTTACAGTCTTCTTTCACCCACTGCTGATGTGAGCTAACAATGCATCTAAATCCCTTTGACACAGTTGACAGTAACAGTTATCTACAGTGATATGCTATTGAAATGAACTGAGCCTGAGGATTTTGCATGGAACAAACCTCATAGTAAAGTTTTGCTACCAAAATAAAGCAGAATGTTTTGCCATTAGTACATAAATGTTCAAGGCTCTTTGCAGGATCTGTCTGCAGCTGTGAAATGTTGAAAAGGAATAAATGACTACACACATTACTCTCTGATATGAGCAGACTTTTTTACATTTCTTATGAAGACACGAATATTTCATAATAATGCAGCCTAGTGCAATGATGAAGCAATCACATCTTGTGTTGTGTGGTCAGTGTATGAAATATCAATATTTGTACAACATAGCAACCCCATCCCAAAAGAGGTCAGTGGTTATTAATGTCCCTTCCAAACATATATTTATTAATATTTAACAGTATCCACATGTGTTCAAAGAGTGCAGCTCCACTGTCAAAAAGGGTAAAACATTCAGTTTGCCCCTTACCAGGTCCATTATTCACCCCTGCTTACCTCTGAAGCAGGATCTGTTTATGTAAATGTCAGCTTCTCTCCTCTCTGTTTAAACATGGGTCTTGACCCCTGCTGAGGGGTTAGGAGCTCCCTGTTTATCATGAGCTCCAGAGATCCAGTGGTAGCAGTCAGTGGCATTCTTGTTGCGTGAATGAACAGCACAGCGAGTGCAGTAGACAATGCCAAGCGCCACCATTACAACAATGAAGATGCAGATGGGCACAAGGAGGCCCACCAGAAGCCAAGTGCTGCCCTGCCCCTTGTCTTCCTGGACAGAATTCAGGATGTCATTGTTCTCTCCACCCTTGCTCGAGGATGGCTGGGAAGGAGTAGGCTGTGTGGGAACAGCTGGGTCTTGGTGTGTGACATCCACAAAGTCCTTTTCCTCCTCCCCTAACTCCTTTGGGAACTGAGAGTTTTCCCTAAGGGGGTAGTGTTCTTGTTCTGCTTCGGTGGGATAGCTGGAATCTGTAGGCATGTTGAGGTCTACGACTGAATCCTCTGGAGTTTCTGGTTTCTGGCTGGAAGTGGTGAACCCCGCCCACCAATTCCAAGCTCCCTCAGAAATTGTTGAAGTGGAAAGGAAGGGGAGAGCTGTGGTGGTCTCATCCTCCTCGTCGTCTTCGTACCAGTCTGTGATAATGCTGGAGCTGGTGGTGGCTGGAGGCGTGGTGTAGATGGTTGTGGGCAAAAGTTCCAGCTCAGACTCAGATCTCTGCCCCCTCTCCAACCAGTCAGCGTCTCCATTGTCTATTTCTTCCTCATCTTCCTCAGCCTCCTGTGTCAGAGGGTCTAGTGCTAAATCAAAGACCAGCTCCTTCTGAGGGGCACTGGTGACCCAAATGACATCAGAATCCAAAGCTCTGGGTGGGTCAGTCAGCCAGTCCAGAGATTGCTCCTCCTCTGTAGGCCAGTCAGTGTGGCTCTGCTGTGAGTTCCAGTCATAGTCCACAGGGTCCCATACAGGTCCAGGCTGGTGAGTGACCCAAGCAAAAGGAGGGGTGACAGCAGATTGGTCAACTCCTTCCCCTCTCTTGCGGCATGAATAGTGATCAGACATGAGTTCATAGCCTTCCTGACAGTAGCACTCAAATCCACCCTCATAATTCACACACATCTTCTCACAGGTCCCGGGGATCTGGCACTCGTCGGTGTCTTGGCATCGGCTGGGGTCCTCAGGCACTGGAGAAAAACCCAGATGGCAGTGGCAGATATGAGAGCCTTGAGTGTTCTCACAAGCGTGTTCACACGGGTCATTTACACACTCATCTATTTCCTCACACGCACCCTCATCATCCGAATGGTAACCCTCCCGACATCGACATTCAAATGTCCCCAGAGCATTCACACAAAGCTGCTCACAAGGACTCTGGAGGCACTCGTCTACATCCAGACAGCCACGTTCATCTGGTGCAAGCATGTATCCTTCAGGGCAGGCACAACGGTACCCATCTGAGAGGGGCAGGCACTCAAACTCGCAGGGGGCCCCTTGACAAACATCAGACAACTCACAGTTCTGCCCATCCTCTCCAAGTTGATACCCATCGGCACACTCACAGTAGACGTGAGCTCCGGCCGGCCTGCAAAAATGCTCACATCCACCATTATCCTGGTCACACCAGTCGTGTGATATAGGGGGATCGGAGCAGAGGGGGGAGTCTCTTGACCACCCCACTGAGCCATCTTCCTTCAGCATACACAAAACTGATTGTTCCTCCTTGGTGCCTGCAGGGCAGGGAACAGTAGCAACAGATCCACAGGGTAAATGGGTCAGCAGGGTGCTTAGAAGGTTAAATGGTGTAGTGTAGAGGGCATTGCCTGCCCCTTCACTCCACAAGGCTGGACACATTCCTTTATAGGTATAATGACAAAGATAACCATCTACAGAGACTGAACAAGAACCATCCAGCCATTTATAGTTATCATTCTGCTCCTGAATGCTGTATTCCATAACCACACAGCGTGGCACCGAACACATATTAGGGGAGTCCTCTTTCTGCCAGTTGGTATACTCTGTGTCCTGGTCACCGGTAGTCCAAGAGAAACCCCGCAATGGGCGCGTGGTGGTACACTGGCGAGGTTGGCGCTGCAGGCCAATCCATACCCGGACGCTGGTGTGCGAGAGGCTTAAGTCCAGATTGGAGAAGAGAGAGGCAATAGTGGCAGCATCCTCCCTGCGTTTAATGGTAGCTAGGTTGCCACCTTTTTCCTTGCAGGCCCTCCATGAGTCCAGGAAGGTCTTGCGTTGGAAGTAGACCACAAAGCAGCCGTCCGCATTGCATAGTGCGTCCTTCTCTCTTAAATCCTGACCCAGGACCAAAGAAAGTCCAAACAGCAAAGCCAGCAGGGAAGTCAAAAGAAGCGCAGCAGCACTGCTCACCAGGGAGCACATTTTTTTTTAGAACTGAATATATCTCTTCACTCTCCGCCTGTCTCTCACCCTGACTTGTCTCCCTGCTTTCAAAGTTTTCTTTCAGCCGTGGCTCTCTCTCTCTCTCGGCCCAGTTTTGTTGTCTATCTGAACCTTTCTCCCTTCAATTTGAACCCCTTTTTTTCACTGTCTGGCTGTGCTCATTACTCTGCCTTGCTGAAACAGATCTGTGCTGGAGTTGAGTGCATGCCCAAGATTTCAGAGAGAGAGCAGGGAAGGAGGGGAGAAAAGGAAAGGGAGGATAGAGGGAGGGAGGTATAGCTAGAAGGCGGGTGGGCAGAAGAGGAGAGAGGGAGGGAGCTGAGGACTGTGTTTTTGGAAGGGGGGGGCTTTGTGGATGTGTGTGTCAGAATGGGGGGGGGGGGGGAGGTGCAGAGAACTGTGCATTTCTTTCTTTTTCAGAGCATGTCATATGGTTTTCATAAGGCCTGTTCACTGACATAGTTCGGTACTCTGCCATTTACCCGCACATGCATACACACAGACATATTCATAAACATCAACTTGTGGCACAAAAAGTTTTCTTATCTTTAACGACTCAAATGAGACTGAATAATAACTTGAACAGATGCAACATTTCCAGCAATAAATCAATGATCTTCTGTCCCCTCAATCTGGCCTTGGACTCCTCCGTCTCCCTTTGTGAATCACTTCTCACATCTTTTTATTCAGTATGACTTAGACCAGCACATTCTTAACATGCATACCTTCTATGGAGTTCAACCCTTTTGACAATATGTGTTTTGTCTGCTTCATTTTATGTGATACAGCGCAAGTAGTGGTTTTCCAACAGACATATATTTTAAAGTTTACACAATTTGTTGATGACAAAAACGATGTTCAGAGGGGTGATATGAAAAGCTTGAACTTTGTCATCTGTATATTTCCACACATCTGGCACCCTCCACTAACAACAAAACCCTAGGCCAGAAAGAAGATACTGGTTCCAGCACAAAAGGTCTGCAGCTACATTAAAAACAACAACGCTCCTCTCCATGCTAATAACTCTCAGATTGTGATGGGGAAGTAGGGAAAGTTGTTGAGGTCACCGGTGTGGAGGAAGAGGGCCTCTGGGTTTACTGTGAAAACAAAGCCGCTTTGCTGTGAAATGGAGACTTATGTTTCTAAACGGGGAATGTTGAAGGGAAGAGGCATGTACTGTATATGTGCATCTGGGAGAGGAGGTTCAGGAATGGGGGTTGTGGGATGTGGGGGGCGCCCACCTTTCAGAATAAACCGGGGTTTTTTTATTCAGCTTTTTATTTCGGTTGAACTGGCCCTTTAACTAAATGTTTACTCTCTGCCTTCGTAGTCTACTACTGGATATAACTGCCTTATACAGCCTAATCTGTCTGATTAATGTTTTTGAGAAAAAAAAAAAATACATGTGTCATACCAAAAAGACATCACTTTGGTCTGTGACTCAAATAAATACATATAAATATAGAGTGTATGCTTAGATGTCAGCAGGAGTCCTGTGAGTCTGTTATAAATCCAGCTGACTGTTCTTTGAGAGCCCATGCTGTGTAGTATGCACCTCAATGTTAGAGCAGTGTAAAGTTAAAGAGCACCTGAAGCTACAGTACAGTTAATGCATGTAGGTAGGCAGGACAATTATCCACAATTTTCTTTTTTGTGCATAAAAAGTACTGAAAGCTGGCAGTGAATGTTTGGCAGATTCATAGTCCTCTCTTGTTAATCTTAAAACTACTTAAATAGTACTTGATTTAGTGTTGTATTTTCCTAAACTTGGGGTCCCTACTGTAAAAGAGTCAGATTTAAAATAGATTGGTGTTAACTGGTCAAGCTCCGAAAACACTGGATCCTACACCTCCCACAATGCAACTTATGGTGTTTTCATCAGAGCCACATCTGTCAAAATGCAAGGCCCATACATTTGTATTGGAGGCTTTCTGACATAAATGAGTTGAAATGTTCTTTCAGACTTCACAAACCTCCTCCGAAGCCACAGATGATATTATACAGCTGTTTGAACAAATGACGTCATACTCCCCATGATCAAGATCAGGTGGTGTGCCCCTTTAAAACAGGATTTTGCATTTAGGCAAATTCTTGAACAGCACTTTCTAATAACACGACATTAATGTTAAGTGCATTTGACAAATTTGGATTTTACTGTTAAATTAAATAGGCATTTTTGAGCTGTTTACCAATAACAAACCATCTTGAGTGCTGACCGTTAACCTCTTCCACCCTACTATAGACATTTTTGTTTTTTTAGGGGGGGACAGGGAATCTTTAGGGGCAAGGAGCACGTCAACATTACGTGCTACATAGAAGTGGTATACATCATCTGAAGGCTGGGGACCTGAAAGTCAATGAGATGCAGCTCAGCAGTGTATGTCAAGTTGTTCTACTTTTTAATCAAACACAAACATTGTTTTTTGTTTAGGTGCCTATTCCTATAAAAAAAGAGTATTGCGATGGAAGTGTATGATGACATTTCCATGCTCAATTATGTCACATTAGTTGAGGCAGCATTTTTTGGGGTTGTCGACATGCAGACAGTTATAACCTGGGATCAAAACCTATTGGTTTATTAGCTGTTTTGCACCTTCTGCTGTTTAATCCCCCTGCTCTGCTAGAGAATAACCTGTGCTCCACAAAAGAGACATGGTTTTCAATGGTTCTGGTTATCACAACACGGGACATAGATAAGTGAACAAATATGAGACTTACTCAAGACAAATGAGAGTATTTGAATTTGTGCTTATATTCGTCAAATCTATCTAGTGTCCTTTCACTTGAACAATACAATTATATGTCACACACACACACACACACACACACACACACTCACACAAACACACACGCACGCATCCCCTGTCTCTGCTTGAAATTCAAACCAGGGGTGACTTGGGCCATTTGTGCCCCCCTGTGACATCCCTTACACTAGGCAACCTCACTCGGCTGCCCCGTTTTTATGACGGCTTGACGTTTTGAGATTAACTGCTCTCTAATGATCAAGACCAGCTTTTAACACACGTTCACTAAAAACCTTTTAACGAGTCCCTGCACGCCTGTCTCCCAGCATCCATCAGAGCTCCACAGCCCCCCAGTGCTTGGGCAGACAGAATAAATACCATGTGTGGGCTGCTATCACAAGATTGATGCTATGCTGCTGTGACAACACGTTCTCACTCCCAACTTGTCAAATACAGTATGATAGCTTGGTCAGTGGCCCTTCCGTGTTCGACAACTCGGTTAGATTTTGGTTTAAAATAAGTCAATGTTGACTTTTGGTTTCACATGGGACACAGGCAGTGTTTCCTCTGCTATGACTTTTGACCTATCCATCCACGGACTTTGACGCTCTTTATGCTCAGTCACCTGACTTCCTCCTTTACTTCGCCATTACTACGGCCACGAAGAGCATCATACCCCAAAAATCGAAGTGGATGACTTATTTTTCAGCTTTTGAAATGTACAGAATTGTGTCCCACAAGGGTCTATATTGAGTCATATTTTATTTACAATTTATATTAATAATCTGTTTTGCAACTACAAAATGTAAGTTGTATGCAGATGACACCATTATGTATAGTTCTGCTTGAACTGAAAACTGCTTTTAAAGTTGTCCAGAGGAACCTCTGGATTGTGGCTCGTACTAAATGAAAGCTTCTCAAGGTCAAAAAAGAAAACTGATAAGTAAATGAGGGGATTGAATGAGGTTTAGCTTTTAAATACCTCAGAAAGACAAAGTGTCTTTTTAATATCATATATAGTGTTTTACAAAGTTATAGAAACAAATGCTGTTTTTCTTTTGCTGCAAGGAAAAACACATGATAATTCGTTTATTTAAAAAAAAAAAACATTGCATTTTTTCACAAGGTTCACAAGATTGGATCCACGTTTCTCGTTTAAAACACAAAGCTGGCAATATTCTACATGCTTCGTATTGTCAATAAATCATGAAACCATGAAAAGAACAAACCAGCTGAATCTGAATACATCCTTTTGGTTATATAATGTTTTTTGGACAACAATGGATCTCTATGGCCCAAAGGACGATGATATACACACACAATGCTTGTTAGTAGAAACAGTCATTGTTGGTTTGAGTCTACACATGAGATTTGTTGACAAGAAGCAAAGTATAGAAAATCATCAGACCGATCCTTTCACATTTAACAAGCAGCATCTCACTGTGTAACAAAAACACGTTCTACAGTAGCTACAATCAGTTGCTGATTCCTCAGCTCTTTGAAGTGTGTACATATAGTTGAAATGCATTGTTGAAAGAGACACTGAAAGGAGAACCACCTGGCAAGTGACCCCCAGGATCCTTTTGACTGCTTGTGTTTTAGCGATGTCACTACATTGCATGATCTTGCAATTAACTTGATGTCATTATTACGAATAGATATGACAGAAATGACAGCCAGCCCAAACAAAATAAAAAAAGAGTTATCCTTTAACCTTACATTTATCCTCTAAATGATGATATTTTTTCACAGTATCATTGTGCATCTTATTTGTTCCAGCATCTCATTGATGCACACCATGTACAACAGCTTATGGTTGCGTTCCATTGAAGGGGAATACTCTCAATGTCTCTCAATGTGTCATCATTAAATACACGTCACCAAATGTCAAGCCTTACTCAAATCTGTAAAGGTGGAACGAGGGCAACAATGTGTATAGAGTACATTTAAAAACCAATTTAAAATACTATTACAAGATTTCAGTGAAATAGGTACATGGCTGTACCAGAGAAAGGAAAAGCAATTCTTAGCTATAGCCTCCACATATTGTGAAAAGAAAAGGATATAGACTCTATTACTTCCTCAAATACAGAAAGCTATAATGCTCTTGTATCTTCTGAAAATGACCGGCTTGATCTTCTTCCACTTTAGCTGATTACCTTACATTTGTGAAATTGTTTTTTAACAGCCATGTAAAGAGCGTGAGAGAAGATCTGCAAAGAGAGAAATAAATAATGACCTGCTTACTAAAGGTTTAATGTCTTATGGCTGCATTTCTGATTCATCTTGGAAGGACAGAAAACCAAAATCCAATCATTGTAAATGTCACCTCTTTGGTGATGAAGGAACCAGAGCTGGTGCTCCCAGTGGCATATACAGCACCTTTTATGAAGTTGTAATAGGTTTCTGGCACAGCTTTTTAAAGTGTCAAAACTTATAAATAGCATTAGATTTAATTTTATTAGAACCCTAAAAGGTTCAAATACAGGGGTTCACTCCAAATTTTGAGTTAATTAATTGATTAATTATTGGATTTAAATCTATGTGTGATAGATTATATGCAAAGTTTTTGGACTTAAACTTAACCAAATAAATTACCTAATTCACATCGGGGACAAAAAAACAACACAAAACAAAAATGCTCAGTAATTTGTCATTTTTGACATTCAAACTTTTCACACCAAGGCTGACACGAATATTTGCGCACGGTGCATTCCACCAAAAATGTAAGTTCTGCGCCATCACGCCATCGTTGATTCATTGTTGTTTAAAGAAGAGTTTTAAATGTAATGAAGAATTTAGTGATCTTTGATCGTTTTATGTTTTAATGTAATTGAATGATTAATTATGGAATATTTTAATGTTTTTTTTTGGTTCATAGTGAAATCATCCAACTGAACACTAGAATTGCCTGATTAAAGCAGCTAAAAAAGAAGATTCTTTTTTTTCTGAGGGATTTAATAACATCATGGGGAAACAATACATGGTGCACATGCAGTGAAGTGATCATATGTCACTATAAGATCCTGCAATCTGCTATTATACTTCACTGTATATCTACAGTGTTCTGCTGCTGTATGAATGGGTGCTGCAGATTCCAGCTGATAATTCAAAGCTGCTCTTTCGCGCTGATATGTTTCCCAGAAGTTCAGGGCACGATGAAGGTTTCAGATTCCAATCAGGAACCTCGGGGTTTTAAAAGTTTCCCATGCAGATTCCAGCACTCCCAGTGCGTCATGTCTGCACGTCAGGAGCAGATAGCCTGAGTATAATGGAGTAGGACAGTGACTGTGGATCTATTATAAATCATGTTCATATGCATTTATAAGGAAACGTAACTCTGAAATTTGTTTTTATTCAGTCTATGTAACATACAGCATGTGAAGTGCATTTGGAGAGCTGCTCTGGATTCAGGACGCTTCTGGATGTTCTATCCCTTGATTCCGCTCCCCTTCTCCCCAACTCTGGCTCACCAGGAAAAATCTTTTTTTTATACGTGGCTGTGGTTCAAATGTAGAGCAGGTCTTCCTCTGATCTGAACTTCTGCGGTTGGATCTGCGGCTCCTCCATTTTGCATGTCGAAGTGTCCTTGGGCAAATAACGAATCCCCAAATTGCCCCGGAAAGCTGCGCCATCAGTGAGTGAGTGTGCGTGAATGTGCATTGGCTTCGATCCCGATGGGCAGGTTGGCACCAAGGCATGGTAACCTCTGCCAAGTGCATGAATGTGTGTGTGATTGGGTGAATCTTGACATGTGTACAGCGCTCCGAGTGGTCGGAAGACGAGAAAGGCGCTAGATTAATACAACTCCATTTACCATATTGTCTTTATCCTGAGACTCTGGGTCATAGAGGTCCGGGTCATTTTCTACCACAAAACCTCTCTGTGTAATCTCTTAAGGTGCGCAAAAATGATTCGATGATACTACAGTTCGTTGCAACTGAGATCTGGGATCTGGGTTTGACTGATAAAAAGAAACATGGTGAGTGAAAAGTTATTTGACGAAACATGCAATGGTTTTAGTAGTCTCGAAGACATGTAACAAAGTAGATGACTTTATATTAGATTTCAGCTATATGTCAAAGCGCTACATGCACATGTGGTACATTGATATTGACAAGTACAACAGTTAAAGTATTTTAAAGAACAAGTAGTAGGAATGCCTGAGAATTGAATGAAACAAAAAATGAAAAACGTGGAGGAGCCTAAACTATATTATACTATAATTAGTTTGTGATTATTGATTAAACTGTAATGAAAAGTGAAATAAACAACAATGTCGGTGGACAAACTTTCTTCAATATCCTATCTGTTTTATTCCCTTTAGTCAAATACTTTAATAAATGTGGATATAAATACTTTTGTAAAGGACACATCAATAATCAAAGTTCTTTTTAAATATCTGTGTCAAGTCTTTAGGGTATTTCTTAAAACGTATTCTAAACCTTCCATTTAAATTCTGTACTAACATTTTTTTACATCAGAGTATGAAATATATATGTGAAGCTGTAAGAATTGTATCCTCTGTAAACATCAGTAAAAAAAAAGATTTTTACAAATCATACGCAGGACTTTGACATAAATCTAATGAAAGCAATGGGCCAAAAATAGATCCTTGCGGCACCTCTTGATGAAGATATTTGATTTAATCATCAGTAACTTCCAATTTCTCTGTCAAATATATTGCTGACAGACCTGAATTCTATACGTTTGAAGCTTAGATATAGGAATATTGTAATCCTCTGTACCAAATGCTGTTGAGAAGTCTAAAAAGTGTAATGAAAAGTGCGGTGAAAATGTCTTGTTATTTTTCGCTCTCTAAGTAATTTTGGTTTTAATAAACCTCCATACATAGAGTGTCCTTATAATAAAAAGAGAGCCAGCTACCTTTATAATACTGGGCTCTTTCTCCATTCTACTTCCAGTATGTCTATATAATCATGAGGGGAACTAAGAGCAGACTGTATTGTACTCCGTCTGTCTTCCAGCTGTTCTGCCTCATTTCCTAATCCACTGTATCTGCCTTCAATAATCTGCTGGATTTAATGTATGTCCTTTGAGCGGGGGCTACATAAACATTCTTTATGAAACTATTCAAAACAACAGAGTGTTTCGAGGCTGTTTGTGTTTTGCATGCCAAGTGTCCAGAGGGAGTGTATGGGATCTCTTCCCATACTCTCCCCTCCCTCCATCCCTTCTCCACTTCATCGCCTCCTGCTCCCACAATAAGAGCCAGGGTTTGATCTATTGGGTGTGTGAGTGTCTGGTACAACACCAGCACTATAGCTGTGGACATTGTCTAACAACACCTCGCCTTGTCTCACTGCTCAATGCGTTGTTTCTGCTGTCAGGATGGGACACAATCAGCTGTGGCTGAAGCTCTCAGTTTGAATGCAACCCTTCATCCTGTTTATGAAACTAGCTAGTATCTGGAAAAATGTTCAGTTCAGTCCCACAGAGCAGCAACACTTTCCATGACATTAAGTAAATGCAATGGTGGGCCGCCAGGGCCAGCAAAGCCTTCTCTGCTGGCCTAAACAGAATCACAAAGTTATAGATATTTTATACTTAAATATTTTTCCCATTAGCTTATTATCTCATTGCACAGCTCCTGTCTTCCTCAGTTGCTCTGCTTCCAGTGCAGCTTGTTTTAAGGAGAGCCTTTATCCAATCAGATTTCACCTCTATGTCTCTAGGTAAGAAGAGAGGCTCGAGGTCCTCTAGGTAGACTTTGCAGATTAAAGTAAATGGGGATGATAGTCATAGTCTTCAACCAATCAGATCTTTAGTTTGACATGCCAGAGCTGTCTAGGTGGCCAGTGGCATGGAGCCGGAGCCGGGGATCGAACCGCCAATCCTCTGATTGAAAGGTGGCCCTGCTCTCCACTTAGCCACAGTTCACCACTATGTCAAACACAAAATATATCAATATTCCAGGACTTGCTATTGTAGATTGCAGGGTTTAACCAACAAATTCTCCAAATTAAATGAGAAGATACGTTGTTTTTTCTTGTCCTTCAGAATGACCTGTAGAAGCCTTTTCTCATCTGACAACCGCTATCAGCACGATGCCTTTAAAAACTGTTCCATCTGCATCTACAGAATAAAATGGCCCCACTATGAAGACCAAAATGCTTTCTCATTACTCGGCTTAACAATTACGCTGACAATTCTGTCCTCACTATCCTCCCGAAACTCTGTTTCAATACTTAATTAACTTCCATACAGAAGTTAGTGGTTAGTGGATGTGATTTATTTGTAAGTTATCAAGCAGATAGGCTGGCATTCTCTCCAATCCATCAAGTCCCATTAGTCAATTGTAATAACTGGCTAGCTGACCTCATGCTTGTATCAACATTGTATTAGTGCTATTTATAGCTGAGCAGCTGCCTAAAGACAGAACTTACCCTGCTCTCCTGGGAAAGTCATACCATGATAAGACTCCAGCACTGCATGCACTAATCTGCTCTGGCCCAAACATAAATCCCGGCATAAACAATTATTCATTTTGGATGCGCGGCAAATACCCATAAATCATGCCGCTAATCTTGCTGTTCCGCTGGTGCTTCAGCCACTTCACATCAGAGGACGGGAGATCAGGGTCAGCTCCCAGGTTTGTTTTCTCAGCCTCTGCGTCCCGCTCGCTCCGCCCTCGCTGAACATCCAGGGCGCTCTGAGCAGCACAAAGCCCAGATACACCGTGCTGACCCTCATATATTGCTTTTCTGCGACCCGTTGACCTCCACTCATTCAACCCTCCACTCACGACATCACACCTCAACACAAAACACGCTAATCTAGGTTTCCCGTGGTGTTTTCAGTCCACTGCAATCCAACAGCACTAAGCCAATCAGGCAGTGTGAGGAGAAAGATGTATTGAAACACGCATGAAATATACACACCTGCATCTGAGGCCAAGGTCTAACTGTAATGATGCTGGCAACAGCTACATACAGTGAACACAGTCTAACATCGACAGGTATCCTGTGTCTCACTCATTCCTCAAGAACACTGCGCTCATTCAGGACAATGTCCTGAATGACAATGTCCTGAATGAGTGGGAATTCACTTCCCACCAGACCGAACCTTTCTATCTGATTTCCTACCACTCAGGTTCCCTATCGTTTGCATCACACCACAGAACAGATTACTTCAAACTATTTCACACATCTTGAATAGCTGTTATGCTTACACAGGTATGTACATAGCACGTTGTGACGGAAAGTGGACCTCATGGTAAAGGACATATCAAACCATTTCCACCCTCAGTGAAAATGGACAAGCAGTCCTGTGTCAAAATGTCCATGTTTCCATTCTGCAGAAGCAACCCAGGTACTTTTTCCCATCTGTTGGTTAATTCACCAGACTTTGTAGTGGTGAATGAAGAGTCCCAACTGTTTTAGATGTGGCCTGCACCTTCGACTCTAGCCTAGAGGAAGGCTTTATGACAAAAGCTATTAAATACCAACCATTACTACATATCATCTCAGATTTGGGTTATAGGTGCAGACTACTTGCTTTCATATTTGGCAGCCTAGGACACACTCGATGCTAAATGGGGCTAAATGGCTTGCAAAAGGACTGTCAGACCTGGGCCTTATACGGACCGGAACCGGCCCTCGTGATGGCTCAGCCTGGCCTGACAGGTCTAAGGCAAACCACCCAATTTTACTTTTGAAGCAAAAAAATGTAATGACATTACTTAAATATGATTTCATTTTGAAAAGCTTATGTGTCATGAATTTGCAATGCAAATGTAATCTTTTGGCATTCTGTCACAGCTCTGCCACTTCTCTCCTGTCACTCTATCTCTCACTCACCTAACCAGCTCATTCAGTGCACCTGTTAGTCACACCCACCTGCTGCACCTACTATTTAGACCCCAGTTTCACACACACTCACTGCCAGATCGTTCTCCGCATTCATGCCAGACCTTCCGGCGTTTACCCCTCGACTGATTTCCCGTTACCCACCCTGCCTGTTTGGACTTCTCCGCCTTGCCTCTGCCCGGTATATACTGAAACATAAAAGTTGCAGCTGCATGAGTGAATGTAACTGTCCCCGACCACGAGATTCTGCCTCTGCTTCCTCGGGGTTCTGTCTGCCTTCTCCCCTGACGGCTTGGCATTCCACCGTGTGGGATTCTACACCTGTGCATATCCTAGACTGTTACCTGTGGTGTGTTCAGTTTGGAATAAAGCTTCTGGGTCCTTACCACACCCGTTACACATTCTAAAAGTTGTTTAGTTTTGTTAATGGACACACTTTAACCTAAAACAGTAAGTCCTGTACAGTAGGTTGACAAACTCATATAATGTATAATGAGATGCTGTTTGGGGTGATTTTCAATATAATAAATGTGGAATATAAGTGCACAGCATGTTTTCTATGATTTAATCTAGTGATAAAGTTAGAGGTTATGCCTGACTATCTTTTTGGCCCCCAGCAACAATCCAGGTTTCTCATGAGGTCCCCCAGGAAAAATAATTGCCCACCCCTGGACTGTGCTGTCTCTGCTATCAATGGCAACTGGCATATATGGCAGAGACGCTGCTACATACAGCCTTGAGAACTCTGCTATGTTTTCTACTGTGAAGACCCTGGTCCATGGTTTGTCAATGAATTAAATGGCACCTTTAATATTTGTGTCCTTGTATCGTTTTCACTCTGTGGACACAAATACATTGTTGAACTGAGTGTGTGTGTCTGTTGGCAAGGGAACTGACCCTTTGAAACTAGGAAAACAACCCTATTGCCATACAAGATCAATGATATTGGGAAATGCTTTAAGACCCTGGATTATGTTCAATGTTTTTCAAATTCTTGCTCATATAATATCTGTGCATAAAACTTCAGGATGCTTAGGGAACAGGTCTGGATTACCCACTGGGCTTTAACCATACATGTTTTGATGGTGGAAGGAAAGCAGAGAATCTGGATAAAACCTATGTGAACACAGGGAGAACATGCAAACTTCTAATAGAAAGGGCGTGGCTGGACCGAGGATCGAACACTGAATCTTCATAATACTTACTGTATTCCTGATTACTTTCTAACATCATTAATTCTATTGTTTACTCAGAAAGTATGCCTGTTCAAAGCGGCCACATTTCTTGACCCCCAGGAGTGGGTTAGAACCGCTCATCCCCTGTTGACTCCAGGGAAGTAATGTAGAGTTGTAACGTCCAGCATTTGGCTGGGGAAATGAATGGCCCGCTGCAGTGGACATGTTCGACTAGGTCTGCAAAGCCATTAAGCCCCGCTCCCACAGCAGCACAGAGCGCCATTCGCTTGTTTAGTCAAAGTTTCAACTTTTGAGTGCTCAAATTTCACTGCTGTATCAAATTTAGAGCAATGTCAGAAGATCACTAAAGTCTGCTGGATTTATCTTATGGGGACAATGAATGTCTGTGCTAATATTTATGTCACGCTATCTGAGACTTGAGAAAAACAGATAATATAAAAATACTGAACTATTTCTACTTATTGTTCAGGCCTCGCAGAGCGAATATATTCATGTTCAGATAGTTTCTCATCTCGTTGCATTTTTTGCTCATTTCTTCTGCAATTGCAAAACAAACCCTTTCCTCATCCAACGGGATTGGAAGCATGGCAGAGAAGGGCGTTACGAGTTTGTGTTTTTGCCGAAGGTGAAAATGCAATCCAATGCTTAAGTAGGCCCTTTCATTAATGTAGCTGGGCAGGGTAAAGAGTGTGAGAATGAATCAATTTGAATAATACTTCCTCACTGCAGCTAGTGAGGCTCAGTGTGAGCAGCCCTTCACTAGAAACCACAGATTTCTAAAACAAAATCTGTGGCTGCTCTTTTCCGATCCATACTATAATTTATCACATCTTACCAGAAGAACCCAAGAGAGGCAGAAAGCAATAGAAAATTAAAAAAATAATATTGCAGCAAGAAGGTTATTAGGGTTTAACAGAGGTACTAAATATTTACAGCCTCGTATTCGGGCTTCCCAGGAGTGAGGCCGAGGCCCGGCCTCCTTTGCTGAGACAATTTTGACTTGGTGGCCACGCTTGATTTTGCAGGTCACGCACACTGACCCGAAAATACCTTTCCCATACACATCCTCGTCCCATAGCCTACTTTATGTAGCGTGGCCTTAGGGAGGGGGAATTAAAGGGAACCAACAACGCCACCTTACAGGAAATATAAACTTAAACGGCCCTATTATATTGTTTGAGAATTTATTAAGGGCACACAGATTCATTACCGGTATTTGGACAGAGACGCGTTTCGTAAAAGGAACATATTTATTTAAAGCATTCAATGAAAATCAACAAAACTATCAATACATGCAGAACAAAGGAAAAACAGCCAAAACATGCAAAGCAAACCATGAAAAATAGAGTAAAAACAAGCAGACAAAATGGAGGCAGCAAAACAGCAGCAGGTGAACCTACAAATGATAAACAGAGATTAAAAGGGCACACCATGCTGCAAAATAATACAAGTTAAGATTGTGACTACTTACCACCTCAAACAAGGGGTAAGTAGTCAGACGGCAAGAAGAGGAGGAATATGTGTGACACTCACTACCAGAACAGGGGCCAAGAAGGGGTGAGGCCAGGACCACAGGTGCCTTATAAATGCTGGCACTAATTGGGGGGAGGAGCCTAGCCTGAGGGCTGCGTTCACAACACACTTCCTTCTCTGAGCTTTCCCCACTACATTTACTTTACCAGTTTTTAATACTCCACTACATTTTATAAGGAAACGTTCTACTTTTTACTCCAATATTGCAATTACCAGGTATTTAAGATTTTATGTACAAATGTTGAATTATTAAAAGACAAACAAAAAATATTACCCTCTGCAACAGAGCTGGTTTGCAGTGTTTGAGCTGCAATGGTTTGAGCCATTGAAACTACTAAATATATCAATCTTTTGACTCTTAAGTTGGTGCATCAGGTAGGCCACACACATGAAGGGCATGCTGGCAGGTTGAGATGGTATTAAGTGGTAACAAACACGCTAAATGATCCTGTCACAGTAGTAAGTTGTAGGCTACATTTAGCTGATGACTCGATACATTTTGGAGTATTTTACCTTGCTTAGTGTTTGAGGCCAATCTGTGGCTATTTCCTGCCAGTAATACATACTAGTACTTAAATACAAAAAGGTCTCAGTAGAAAAGATTTGTTTGTTGAATCTTTGCTGCCACCAGTATGTAGGGGGTCAAAGCTTGGGTTGGGTAACATTGGAGAAACAACAGGAGAACGATAGATTTGAAAAAGTATCCAACTCTTTTTTAATGAAAGTAGCTAGCAGCATTAGCTCTAAAGTTGGCAACACTGAGAGCCCGTCCCTCCAGACCTCCCACCAAAGCCCCTCCCCCAATGATCTGTGATTGGCCAAAGTTTCCCTAAAGAGCCAAGAGGAGGTTAAGAAGTCTAGTTTTATCTCAGACCACTTGAATTAAAAGCAAGTACAAGGTCCATTATTGTCATTGTACAACAGGGTTAGGCAACGAAATGCAGTTTGTCCTATTTTGCTACATGAGAAAAACACATACAAAATAAAAAAATAAAATAAATACGGTGGATGGTAGAAGATGTATTCAGCAGTCTCATAGCCCGAGGAAAGAATACTTCTGTATCTCTTGCCAGCTAGGATTATGCCTCAAGGTTGTTGTGGAATTTTTGCCCTGAATCATTTGCTTTAAGAGGCAAGTAAAAAACATTATACCTGCTGTACGACTACATACTACTGTACTACATACAGCCACTGAGAAGGCGGGAGCGTGACTTGACTAATTACAACCACAGAGGAGATGTTGTGCGGGCCAACCATGGATGTATAAAGAGAACTGGGTACAGTGTCGGAGGCCGCGCAACGTTCACTCATAAGAAAGTTGCTCAGGATGAACGAAGCAAAAACAAAATTGATTTCTGAGCAAATATGTTCAAGTTCTATTTGTTCTTTTTCTTGGCCTGATCCAATGCAGTCAGAATAAACAGATGTTTAATACTTTTCCCCCTCCTCCAGAGATCATCCACAAATAATGACAAAAACTACAGTGCATCATGGATTCAGCTTTTCTGTCGTAGTGATGTCATCACTGTTGCAGTCTGGAAAATGTCAGATCTGGTGTCTTTGAAGATTGACCCCTATTAGGGACTGAAAGTCAGTATACATCTGCCTCTGCTGCTTCGGTTTTGAACTGAGACGTGTAGACACTTTGCGGCGGGGGGTTTTGTTTTGTAAAGTCTGCTCTTCAGACAGCGGGGACTGCAGCTGGTCCGGAGCAGGCCTGAGTCACTCAGGAGGTCATTAGGTTGACACATCAAAAAGGAGCTGCAGTGAGCTCTTATCTTCTCCCCGGGTGGGATCCAAAGCACTTCCTGGATCCTGTCAGATTCAAAGTAACCACAAATCTGTCCTGTCTAATGAAGGACGATTATGAAGGACATAACTTATGTTATGTGCACAAGTTAAGTATGTCACTTAACTTGTGCACTTATGAACAGTGGTTTGCTGGGTCAATGTCCTGTATTCGTTTGACCCATCCGCCCTCCTCCTTTTGCCGTCAACACTTTGTTGTTGACGATGCTTGTCAGTAGTGTTAGAATAACTTTGTGACTAAACTCTTACTTTTACTTGTGACTTTTCATTAAGATAAATGGAAAATGCACATGGCATTAGAGATGGGTCTCTGACCTTCCTTTACTGACCTGCGTCACTTTGTGATGAAAATATCTACGTGTCTGGGAATGAGTTGTTGAAATGTGGTAGTTGATGCTTAATAAAAGAATCACAGAAACTGATGAGAAGAGGGTGAATATTAGCTCAAATCCGATTGTAATCAAATACATTCAGTGTATCCAACCCTCTGATTTAATTCATATTTATCTTTATTCTTAGGGATACAAGGTTGGGAGAGTAAAACTTTGTAAAACTGTTCATTTGGTAGCTCGTGGTTAAAAAAACAGAGCAGATGGAATGTTCAGCTAACAAGATGCATCATTATGTCGTTTTTACCATCATTTTGGCCGTAGCTTACAGTCAAGAAGAAATTGTTATTCGTTTACAGAGCTCTACTGTTGAAGCTCCCTCACTGCCTCACCTCCCGTCTGTCATTGAAATGTACAAACTGCAGTACACAATCCAACTTGTCCGTAGATATCCCTCATTTACGCACTGATGTTGGCAGAACAGGTTTCAGGTACAAACTGCCCCCATATTAGAGTCTTGCATTCCGCTGGGAGATTTCAAAGCTTCATAATCTGATGTTTATACATTTACCATTGACTCCCCAAACAACAGTTTTTAACACCTTGTTAGCATTGTGAATTGATACAAAACTGCTTGGTTAGGTTTAATAAAAGATCATGGTTTAGGTTACATAACTTATGTTACGTGCACAAGTTAAGTATGTCACTTAACTTGCGCACTTATGAACAGTGGTTTGCTGGGTCAATGTCCTGTATTCATTTGACCCATCCGCCCTCCTCCTTTTGCTGACTTTGTCATTCTTTGACTCCTTCTTTTGCTCTTGTCATTATTACAACAGCCACCAGAGGTTATCGCCTAACAATAAACGTAAATATGGGTCGTAATGCTTGGACCAATTTCCTGTACGGCAGTATTTTTTGAGAGGGCGGTCTGATACATTTCTAATAGAAAGCATGCGTTACAAACTGGAGGTGTGGAGTATGAAACACATGGGCATTTATGCAATTCTTTTCCACTCAATAATGTTCAAACAGCCCCGCAAGCTAATTCGCCCCAGATTTCCCAATTTTCAACATCATATGGATGTCCCTGGAAAAAGCCACATCTGGCCTAAAGGCCTAAAGTGATACGACTGTAAGTCGTATCATTAACTTTCTCTGCTCTTTAGGCTTAGTAATGAGACGGACGATGGAGCCAGCAGTTCAGATATGGAGGTTTGCTTTAATGTGTTAGTGATAAAACCAAGGTCTTGGCTTCAGTGGGGTCGTCCTCCATCACTGAACGTAGATGGAGATAAGTCCTATCAGACATTTTCCCGCAGTTCCCAAACAAAAGAACTGTACTGTTCTGTAGTAACTCCAGAATCGGATAACTAAGTATCTAACAAATGGTGACAAAAGGGTAAATAAAGAAAACACACACGACATTACAGCTAAAATCAGTCTTCTGCATTCAGCATCACAGAGCAGGGAAAGAACCCAGGGACCACACACACCATCAGCTGTGTGAAAAGATGATTCGCTGGACTGCACATTTTGGAGAACCAGCAAGCAGAGCTACTGCAGAGGCCTCCTCCACTGTGTATTGTTTTTTCACAGTCGAATGGTGATGTGTGATTATGTTGCTGCAGGGCTGGCCGAGCCACACCGTCTCCTCGTGGGAATGAGTGTGTGTGTGTTTTGTGTGTGTGTGTGTGTGTGTGTATGCAGAGAGTTAGGGAGGTGTCTGTCATGTCTCAGGCCTGGCTAAAGTCTGGCCAGCGTGTGTTTAAACTACCAAACCAGAGGGAAGTTCCTTCCAGCACTGTTTTACAACCTCAGTCCCATTTTTTAAGTTTGGGCCATAGTTTCCCTCAGTCACTTAAATAACCTTTATTTATAAAGCACTTTTCTAAAAACAATGTTAACAGAGTGCTCCACACACAGTAAACCCAAAAGCAACCACAATAAAATGTTTAATAAAAGGTAGTATATTAAGTAAACAGAAACAGCTAATCACAACAACAATAGATCAAAACATTAGAATATAAATAGCATATTGGGGGGGATTTCACAAGTAATTTATTCAGAACATTTCAATGACCACTATTGGAAGGTCATATTAGTGCATATTTTAAGGTGTCCCAATGTGATATTAAGGTTAACTATATTATTAACTCTCCATAAACATCAATTAAATCTTACTGAAGTCATTTCTGGTTCAGCGTTGACCTGCTGTACTTACGGCACCTTTGTGTGCACAGCCGATGAATGATTCATGTTAGCTACGCGTCCTCCAAATGAAATAACAAATAGTTTTTCTTGCTCTCTAGAAGGACCCATGAATCTGGTCTGATGCTCCTTTCAGCAGGATGACGTCATGCAGCGATTGGATTACGTCGTAGACTTTGGGGACCTTTGTTGTCATGGTTACAATAAAAAACCACATGGGTATGGTTGTGGTCAAGGTTTTCTTTCATTCTTTTTTGTTTTAATGTTTTAATGACAATGTTAGGAAACAGGAAATGAACAGCAGTCTCCTGGGTTACAGTCAGGTGTTGTGTTGATGGACTTTGTGGCTTTGCTCATTCATTTTCACTTCCAGAGGTGGTTTAGATAATATTAGTGATATATTCATCCCACCAATTTTGTTTTCAGTTGGCGTGACATCTTGGCGTGACATCTGCAGACATCTAAGCCTGGTCTCCTAAAAATGACGAAAACATGATCGAAAGTCACCGCATCCTCCATGACTTTCTCCGTGAAAGTTATCTTCTAGTCATGTGCAGAGGGGGGGGTGTGAACAGAAGATTTGAAACCAAAAACCAAAAGTGAATATTGATTTATTTTAATTCATGTCTATAACCTAAATAATGTAATAAAGCAGCTTTACTAAGCATTAGGCAGTTTCGTTGCGTTTTTTGTTTTGTTTGAATTGACAATGTTAACTACTTGTTTAATGTAATAAAGAATGCAGTTTGGTTGTACGGGAACATAATAAGCCAAGAGTTGTTATTTCTGTGAGCTACCTGATTGGTCGCTTGTTTCTCCAAACTGGGGAAACAACCAGTAATGAGCACCTATCTGAATCCAGAGGTATGGGTGGTCCTCCAGGTCTGGAGTGAAAGAGCAACACATCTGCATAAAAACACATATGATGTTACAAAAGAGAGATTGTGATTATGGTTAAAAGATTATGAAGAGTATAACTCTTGTTCATCTACTTTGAAGATATTCATGATGAGTGCAGCCATATATCAATATGCTATGTTATGTTATGCTTTCACTTTCAGAAGGCAGCTCTACATGGGGTCTAGGAATGTGTGCTGGGAGGGAGGGCGCTGGAAGATGAAACAGAATCTTCGGCAACCAAAGGGGGCTGGTGGGCTAGATCAGGGTGGAGCTCAGCCCAGGAGACTGGCTGCAGCGGGCCCTTGTCGTGATAAGGAGAGATCGTCTGAAGGAGCCCTGTTCTCAATACATCACGCAACGCTGATAAGTAGAAGCTGAGTGCAAACAGCTGGAACGAGGCCATTTCCACGCTTCTCCGTTTGCCTCGGAGCAAACCAGATTAAAGGCTGATAAAGTGGCATAGATTATCAATAATGAGGTTATTTACTGCAGGACCTTGACTCCCCATGTTTCTGTAGTTATCACAGTGGTACCCTTAAATTAATACTTCACCCACACAATGTCCAATTCTATATCAATTACTCACCCAGTGTTACCTTGGATTCTCAAAGAAAACGTTGTTTTTCTCACACGGTAAACAAAGAATCCGAAAATGTAGAAAAGTCTGGATGAATTAAAGTAAATGGGGGCCGCATTTAACAACTGCTATGTACGACATCTAATCACGCAAACTCTCACACAAGTCTCGATTGTCCATTCATATGCTCACTTGTTCCCAAAGACATGCATCTTCACTAAACCTTAGTAATTAAAACACTTCCGCATAAACACTCATATTTGTGCAAGGAGGAGGAGTCCGAAGTGTTTTAAATAGGTTTTATAGCTTTTAGTGAAGATGCATGTGTTTGGGAATTTCGAGTTGTGTGAGAGTTTGCAAACTGATGTTTTTATATTGTTTCATACTTTTTTACTCAAATTCATCAAGACTTTTCTCTGTTTTCTGATTCTCGGTGCACCTCGGAGGCATGCGAGATAAAGTTTTATTAAGAATTAACAAAAAAACAACCATTAACTTCGATCATCAACACGAAATCCAGAAAAATATCACAGTAAAGAATACCAGAGATCTAACTGATTTAGAGAAACTTAGACTGAAATCATTTCATTTCAGAGGACTGGCCCACTGATGTGAGGTTACATTAGTGAACTTTGACTCAAGAATTCATGCCGATGACCTGACCTTTGGGAGAAGGTCTGAGTCCAGTCAGGGTAGGTCCATTTCCAAGTATGCTCTGGTAGATTCGTCTCCCCTTTGCCTGATTCTAATCCAGTTGGAATGTGCAGGGACATCCAGAAGAGTACTGGCCCTGCACTGTTCACAGTCTTATTAATACATGTTGTGTTTCTCAAAGGAAGTCAGTTTATCTTCAGTCAATTAACTGTGATTTACTTATAATTTCATTATATAGTAGGATCAGATATTGTTCTGAATTGAACTATCCTCTCCGAGCCTATCCTCTCCTTCACTAAATTACAGCTGAGCCGATGGACATGTCATTAGCTTTAGACAAAATACCTAACCATAGAAAGACAGAGGATCACCACATTTGAACGAATTCATCCTTTAGGGGCCTTGAATATTAGCAAATTTCAGAGCAATCGAACCAATAGTTGTCAAAATCCATCCATCCATTTTCCTCCGCTTATCCGGGGTCGGGTCGCGGTGGCAACAGGCCAAGCAGGCTGACCCAGACCTCCCTCTCACCGGCAACATGTTCCAGCTCATTCTGGGGGATCCCGAGGCGTTCCCAGGCCAGCTGGGAGATGTAATCCCACCAGCGTGTTCTGGGTCTTCCCCGGGGTCTCTTCCCAGTTGGACACGCCTGGAAAACCTCCAGTGGGATGCGTCCAGGAGGCATCCTAATTAGATGCCCGAACCATCTCAGCTGACTCCTTTCGACGCGAAGGAGTAGCGGCTCGACTCCAAGCTCCCTCCTGATGACCGAGCTCCTTACCCTATCTCTAAGGCTGAGCCCGGCCACCCTACGGAGGAAGCTCATTTCGGCCGCTTGTAGCCGCGACCTTGTCCTTTCGGTCACGACCCAGAGTTCGTGACCATAGGTGAGGGTAGGAACGTAGACCGAGTGGTAAATTGAGAGCTTTGCCTTCCGGCTCAGCTCCCTCTTTACCAAGACGGTCCGGTGCAGCGCCTGCTTTACTGCTGCAGCCGCACCGATCCGTCTGTCGATCTCCCGCTCCATCTTACCCTCACTCGTAAACAAGACCCCGAGATACTTGAACTCCTTCGCTTGAGGTAGGCACTCCGTCCCCACCTGGAGGGAGCAATCCACCGGTTTCCGGCAGAGCACCATGGCCTCAGATTTGGAGGTGCTAACTCTCATCACCGCCGCTTCACACTCGGCTGCAAACCGCCCCAGTGAATGCTGGAGGTCACGATCCGAGGAGGCTAACAGGACCACATCATCTGCAAACAGCAGAGAGGCGATCCCGAGACCCCCGAGACCCCCGAACCTGACGTTCTCCACCCCCAGGCTGCGCCTAGATATCCTGTCCGTGAAAGTCCCGAACAGGACCGGAGACAAAGGGCAGCCCTGGCGGAGGCCAACACCCACCGGGAACGTGTCTGACTTATTGCCGAGAATGCGGACACAGCTCCTACTGCAGTCGTACAGAGACCGGATCGCCCGTTGGAATGGGTCCGGCACCCCATACTCCCGCAGCACCCCCCACAAGAACCCCTGAGGGACCCGGTCGAAAGCCTTCTCCAAGTCCACAAAGCACATGTAGACTGGTTGGGCAAACTCCCAGAACCCCTCCAGTAGTCTTGCAAGGGTAAAGAGCTGGTCCACTGTTCCACGGCCGGGACGGAATCCGCATTGCTCCTCTTGGATCTGAGGTTCGACAAACGGTCGGAGCCTCCTTTAGTTGTCAAAATGTTTTACTCAAAACCAAAGATGTTAACCTCATGGCTAGAGGTAAAAACCACATCATCACTGAAGTCATTGGGGAACATGAATGGCATTTCATGACAATCCATCCAATAGTTCAGATATTTCAGTCTGGATCAAAGTAGTGGACTGACTGAGATTACCATTTAGACACATGGTGTGTGCTTTTAGTCACGCTAGCAGCAGAACCAATGCAGCCACTGGTCCAAGGTCCAGACAAACCCTAAGGAACGGGGACCTGAATGGACCCGAGAGAAAGGCACGAGGTCAAATAATAAAATCAAAAAAGACAGGAACATCCCTCTTCACTTCCAACAACAGAATGAAAGCAAGTTTAGTTGTACTAAATGACATTTAACTATTATATCCCAGTAGTTCTGTTGCTTGAAATGGTCCCATTTCATTGACGCCCAGCAAAACTGGAGAGGATGTTGAATTTTCATTTTTGACTTTGATTTCATCCACGTCATGTAGAGTTAAGTAGATCAAATAAAAGTGAGTTTCTACCAAATAAAGCTATTTAAAGAAACTCAACAACTCATCAGAAAAACAGAAGTGACTCAAGAGCATGCTGTAATTAAAAGTCTGGCTGGTGACAGAAGTGTCTCTCAGGCCTGGTTCACACGTGTCAGACTATAGATGGCAGGGTCAGACACAGTCTCCATGGTAATAAATGTGCTGCAGGCTGAAGAGCTGGAGGTCTGATTGAATTATGCTGCTCAGGGTTTGTGAAAAACAGGCCTCAAATGACAGACAGACAGCTTTCAACTGCAAATCTACTGGCTTCAAAGACACGCTTTCTATTTGACAGAGCAGACTGCATTATAATTCAGTCCACGAACATCGGGGTTGGGAGGTGAGGAGGGACGTTTGTTGTTCCAATACAACAAAGCTACACAGGTACAGGGCCATGCATATATTCGATCAGTCAGTCCATTTCCTTTGCTGAGAGCCCTGAAGGAATGGAAATTGATGGAAATGGAAACGAGTAACTATTTCTTCCCTGACAAATGACGAAGGTTACTGTTGTGCCAATCAGTAATAAGATGCAGCGTCTCACCAAACAGCCTCATCCGGTGGTTCAGAGAAACGAGTAAAGATTGATTTGCGTAACAACTTTCAAATCACTTCAGTGTATGAGTACAGCAGAGTCTTCTGACCATAACAGCACCTCCATAATGTTCTCACACACCAGACAGATTTGATCTTCAACTAAACACTTTTATGTACTAATGTTCTGGAAGATATCGGAGCAGGGTTCCCCCGCTTTTTCACCAAGGAGCTTTCCAAACTTCATTTAAGTGTAAAAGTAGGTAGGCCTGTATAGTGATCACAATAATGAGTCATCTCCAGTTTGGCCTGGTTCCCAACCTTTGAATCTGCATCGGCTTTGGTGAAAGTCAGCATTTGTTGGATTTACTAATTAAAATGTAATGAGGCATGAAAGTTTTATGGTTGGCTTGTAAACTTTCTTTGTTATTAGCTGTCGATTCTAGCATGAAGATACGGGGAGAACTCCTAAGAACGTAATCTCATTGCTACTAAAGTAAAACACCTCTTCCTATCTGCAAGAATCCATCACTAGTTCCTCTGCATGTAGTAAGGAGCTGACAATACCACCACCTGACACCAGACACTCGTGGCACTGCATTATATAAATGAATAATGTTTCAATGACACAGTATCTGTCTTTTGTCTGGAAGCATTTGCCTGTGTGCATCTATGGTAAATATTACTCGTATAATAAGGCAGAGCCGTGGACTGACACACTGATAATTCACCACCACCACAGCCTGAATTAGAACTCAGTTATTCTCTTCACGGCTGCTGTGTGATTGTGTTATCAAATTGATGAAGCTGTTTGATTCATTTGCTTTCATTTAGTCTGTTTGCAGTTTTCTTTCACCCTCAGGGTCACCGTCCTCCACCCTGTCTGAGGCTGTCAGCTCCAAGTGTTAGGATCCCTGTCTGCTCCTAGTTTGTGCTCCTCTGTTTTTCCCCCTGTCTGTTTTGTTATTGTGGGCCATGTGCTTATGTTTTGTTTTTGTGTCAGCCTACAGTTTCCACCCCCGTTTTCCGCCCACTTCACACCTCTCTCCTTAGGCTCAGCTGTGGCTCATTCCAGTGATCGCCACTGGCTGACTTAAATACCTCGGCGTTTCACCGGCGCGTCGTCAGTCCGTCCGGTTACCAGTCTGGTCACGTAAGTCTGAACACCCATTTCAGTGAAGATCGTTACGCGTTTGTTTTCTGTTCCTTCAGTTTTGAGTGCGGTCGAGTTTCCCTCCCGACTCCGGAGGCTACCTGTCCAGGCCTCGGTTGAGCTTCCCTCCCGACTCCGGTGGAGATTATAGGAGTGACTTTAATTTGCTGGACAGTTAGTCTTGTTTTTTTTTTGTTCTTTCTGTGACTCCTCCTGCACAGTTAAATAAAGTCTTGGCTGGACTAAACCTGCTGTGTGCGTGCGTTTGGGTCCACTAACTACACTACCACATAACAGAACGGACTGACCATGTCGGACCCAGCTGCCACAGCAGAATATCCTTCTGCGGATCAGCTGCAGAGGGCGATGGCCACACCATCAGGTTCTGAGGGACCTAGTGGACTCGCAGCGATCTATCGGGTCCCAGGTAGCGGAGATAGGAAGCCTGATGCAGGACTTCACGCTACGCCATTCTCCTCCCTCGGAGCCGGTCCCTGAGGACTCATCCAGCACCCGTGAGTCCTTTGTTCCCTCACCGGTGCCCTATAATGGAGCGTCCGGGGAATGTAGAGGGTTCATGCTCCAGTGTGGATTTGTTTTTAACCAGCAACCCTGCACATTTGCTTCGGACAATGCGAAGGTGGCCTTTACGGTGGGGTTGCTGCACGGCAAGGCACTGGTCTGGGCGGAGGCTTGGCTCAACAGGTGCAGCCCAAACCGGGTCCCCTACGAGCTCTTCTTGGAAGAATTCAAGAGGGTATTCGACCACCCAGTTTACACCAGGGACGTTGTTCAGCGCCTGCTCAGTCTTTGTCAGGGTTCCACCAGCGCAGCAAAGTACTCTGTGGACTTCCAGATTCTGGCCACGGAGTCCGGTTGGGACAAGGAGGCGCTTAAGGGGATATATCGCCACAGCCTTTCGGAACTGTTGAAGGATGAGCTCGCAGTCCGGGAGGAGCCAGAGTCACTGGAGGAGCTCTTCACTCTGTCAATCAATATGGATAACCGTATCCGAGAACGCCGTCGGGAGAGGAACTTCAGGCCTTCCAATCCGGTGCGTCAGTTTGCTTCCAGCCCCAGCCTTCAGTTTCCGAGCCCGTCCCGACGGTACAGCTCTGCGCGCTCCCGTTCTCCTACCTCAGCACCTCCCCCTTTGGAGCCGGAGGAGCCGATGCAGCTCGGGCGGACTCATCTCTCTCCGGAGGAGAGGGAGCGCGACGCATCCTCTCAGGAAGCTGTCTTTACTGTGGTGAGTCGGGACACCGCATGGCTGTTTGCTCTGTTCGACCAAAAGAGAGAGCTCTCCAGTAAGAGTGGGGGTGCTGGCGAGCGATTCAGGGAGAATTCCCCATTCTAAGCCTTGTGCACTGTTTCCTGCCACCCTGAGTTTATCATCTGGGCCTGTGCACCTGTCGGCACTCATTGATTCAGGGGCTGAAGAGAACTTCTTGGACACTGAGTTTATTAGAAGTAATGGGATTCCAGTAGAAGCGTTAGAGTGTGCTCAGCTAGTGAGCGCACTGGATGGCAGTTCACTGGCAGAGATAAAACACCAGACTCGACCAATTTGCCTGCTTGTGTCCGGTAATCACAGCCAGAAGACCCGGTTCTACGTGTTTCCTACCCTTCAGACACCCCTGGTCCTGGGACTTCCCTGGCTTAAGGATCACAATCCACAGATCGATTGGGCTGGGGGTAGAATCACCGGCTGGAGCTCCGCCTGTCACTCTCGCTGCCTCAGATCTGCAGTTCCCCGGCAAGCTCTTCCCTCCAGCAGACCTGACACCGGTCCTAGCCTCTCCGCCGTGCCCCGGGAATATATGGATTTAGGAGAGGCATTCAGCAAGGAGCGGGCCCTGTCACTCCCCCCTCATCGCCCCTACGACCGTGCTATTGACCTGCTCCCGGGCGCCCCACTTCCCACGAGTCGGCTATATAATCTCTCCCGGCCAGAACGTGAATCTATGGAGAAATATATAACGGAGTCGGTTGCCGCAGGAGTCATACGTCCCTCATCTTCACCTGTGGGAGTGGGTTTCTTCTTCGTCTCCAAGGACAAGAGCCTCTGTCCCTGCATCGATTTCAGAGGTTTGAATCGGATCACTATCAAAAATAAATATCCATTACCGCTAATCTCTTCTGTTTTTGAATCCTTAGCTGGAGCTAAGATATTCACCAAGCTGGACCTCCGCAACGCGTATCATCTGGTCCGAATTCGCGAGGGAGACGAGTGGAAGACGGCCTTTAACACACCCTTGGGACACTTTGAATACCTGGTGATGCCGTTTGGATTGACCAATGCCCCTGCCGTTTTTCAAGCACTGGTTAATGACGTCCTCCGCGACTTCCTCAACCATTTCGTGTTTGTGTATATTGACGACATTCTCATCTTCTCCCCGAATCCCCAGGAGCACACTAACCATGTCCGCCAGGTTCTGCAATGACTGTTGGAGAATCAGCTCTTCATTAAGGCTGAGAAGTGCGAATTCCACGTCTGCTCTGTGCAGTTCCTGGGCGTCTTCATTGAGGAGGGTCAGGTGAGAAAGGACCCCGAGAAGGTTAAAGCGGTAACGGAGTGGCCGGTGCCCACCTCACGAAAGAAGCTCCAGCAGTTTCTGGGGTTCGCTAACTTCTACAGACGGTTCATCCGGGACTACAGCCGAACGGCAGAACCACTGATGCGACTCACCTCCTCCAAGGTGTTGTTTTCATGGACCCCAGAGGCCGACAAGGCTTTTTGTGCTCAAGGAGCGGTTCACCTCGGCTCCAATCCTGGTCCACCCAGACAAGACATGCCAGTTTGTCGTGGAGGTGGACGCCTCTGACACCGGAGTCGGAGCCGTACTGTCTCAGCAGTCAGTTTCCGACTCTAAACTCCATCCTTGTGCCTTCTTCTCCCGTAGACTTTGCCCTGCGGAGAGAAACTACGACGTAGGCAACCGAGAGCGGTTGGCTGTCAAGTTAGCCTTGGTGGAGTGGAGGCACTGGCTGGAGGGATCGGTGCTCCCCTTCATCGTATGGACCGACCACCGTAATCTGGAGTATATCCACACGGCGAGACGCTTCAATTCTTGCCAGGCCTGCTGGGCCTTGTTCTTCGCCCGTTTCAATTTCACGATCACCTATCGGCCCGGCCACAAGAACACCAAGCCGGACGCACTGTCCCATCAGTTTGCCCCGGAAGAGGGAGACTCTACTCCCGACACCATCCTGCCTGCCTCGTACGTGCTCGGTGCTGTCACCTGGGAGATTGAGAGGGTGGTACGTGAGGCCCAGCACACCCAACCTGACCCCGGAGGGGGCCCTCCGAATCGTCTGTTTGTCCCTCCGTCCGTCCGCTCCCAAGTCCTGCAGTGGGCCCACGACTCCCGTCTCTCTGGTCACCCCGACTATAGACTGGCTCCGCCGCACCTTTTGGTGGCCATCCCTCGAAGAGGAGACCCGTACGTGGGGTTACTACGTCCACAACGTCCGTGGTCCCACATCGCAGTAGATTTCGTAACTGGTCTCTCCCCGTCAAACAGTAACACCGTCATTCTGACTGTGGTAGACCGGTTCTCAAAGGCGGCTCACTTCATTCCCCTGCCCAAGCTTCCATCGGCCCGTGAGACCACTGACCTACTAGTCCAACACGTCATTAGGCTTCATAGCATTCCTGCGGACATGGTCTCGGACCGTGGCCCGCAGCTTTCATCCCAGTTATTGAAGGCATTCTGTCACACCCTCGGCGCCACAGCCAGTCTCTCCTCGGGATTCCATCTGCAAACTAACGGCCAGACAGAGAGGCTGAACCAGGAGCTCAAGGCCATCCTCAGGTGTGTGTGACCGCCACTAATCCCTCCTCTTGGAGCCATCACCTCCCGTGGGTTGAGTACGCCCACAATTCCCACACGTCTACTGCCACCAGACTGTCTCCGTTTGAGTCCTCCTTGGGCTATCATCAAAATAAGAGGGTGGCAGATCGCCGTCGTGTTCCAGCTCCGGCCTACCGTATCGGACAATCGGTTTGGCTTTCGACCAGGGAGATCCCCCTGCGCACAGTCTAGGAAGCTCTCTCCCAGATATGTCGGCCCCTTTCCCATCATCTCCATCATCAATCCAGTAGCGGTCAAACTGCAGTTGCCTCGCTCCATGAGGATTCACCCGGTGTTCCATGTCTCTCTCCTCAAGCCTGTTGTCTCCAGTCCCCTAAATCCTCCGCCAGAACCCGGTTAAGAGTCTGGTCACGTAAGTCTGAACACCCATTTCAGTGAAGATCGTTACCCGTTTGTTTTCTGTTCCTTCAGTTTTGAGTGCGGTCGAGTTTCCCTCCCGACTCCGGAGGCTACCTGTCCCGGCCTCGGTTGAGCTTCCCTCCCGACTCCGGTGGAGATTATAGGAGTGACTTTAATTTGCTGGACAGTTAGTCTTTGTTTTTTGTTTGTTCTTTCTGTGACTCCTCCTGCACAGTTAAATAAAGTCTTGGCTGGAGTAAACCTGCTGTGTGCGTGCGTTTGGGTCCACTAACTACACTACCACATAACACCAAGCCCACAGAGTGCTGCAGGGATCACGTAACAAAGTCAGAGTTTTACAACTTTTGACTTTATCATATTTGTTCAACTTTACTTGTTAAATGATGACTTTAATCTGAAAATGCTATTTTTTTCTTTGTCTTAGCAACATTTTTCAAGGTGTACCTTTTTTTTTTTTTTTTTTTTTTTTTTTTTTTTTTTTAATAGATATATTTACTTTTTAAAATTCAATACTTTTAAGAATTGCAATTGAAGTGTATTCTTTGAAGCAATAGAAGGAAGCTGATCCTACAAAGACTAGTAGGCTTAATGATCGACTCGGTTCATATAATACCTTATATTATAACCAGGGAGGTTGGGCGGCTGTGGTAGCAAGTCGTGAACAAATACTCATTTTCTTTGAGCAGTCTCAACCATTTCAAACTAATTGGCTAAATGTTTATATTGTTAAAACTGAGGTGTACCATTGTGGTTCCTCTCCCATGGGTTCTTTTTCCATTATCCCATTTCACTGCATGCCCTCATATATCCAACACTGTTCTCTTGGGCGCAACATAAAGGTGTGCTGGCTATCTATATGCACACAGTAATTCCTTCCCCGTCAGCAGCTATTTGCACAATGTAATGAGAAAGTGAGTAAACAAATGCAGCCTATTACCGATATGAATGGATGTTTGTCATGTGGTAATGGCTACAATGCAAAACAATGACTTCAAGCAATCACAGGGTTTGCTTGCAATCTTGAGAGCTGCAGCCTTTTTCACAGAGGACATTTGTTGCGTCACATGTCTATGAAAGCACAGGTGTGATGTGTATAGCTGCTTCAGTTTCTGGGTCCTGCTATAGTTCTCACTGTCACACTGTCACGGCTTACTGCGACACCACTGTGTTGTGTTATCAGTCAAATTTGTCACTATGGCAAGTCAAAATGTCTGCTGTGAAAAAAGGTCTATTCCACAATAGAACCACGGACTATATATAAGAAGCGCTGTGGTCAACGTGACGTCACACATTGGTTTGTGGACTGCCGTTTGGTATGTTTCTTTTTAACCAGAAGTGACACGAGAGAGTGGAGCTAAATACAACCAAATGCAAAAAGAAAAATGTTACATCACCAAAATGTTACAATTAACTTTCATTAAGTGAAAACACTGTGAAAGAGTTAAAGTTATAAGAAAACATGGACAACTCCCAGACCGGACAACGCCCTGTCACCAACCTATCACAAGATCACCATGCCCTAAAACAGGGGTCTTCAACGTTTTTCAGGCCAAGGACCCCCAAACTGATAGAGAGATGGAGCAGGGACCCCCGACTATATATATTGTATAAAATTGTGTTTTATATTAAACTGGGCCGCGTGCCATGTATAAACATACCTCTTTATTGTGCATTCAATACTAAGCTATTCACATAATACACAGGTTCATATATTCATGTTTTTATTTTAAACATGTGCAAGGTACAGTGAGTAGGGAGGCCGTGCCACTGCCATTTAGCAACATACCTTGTCAGCTGAAACCAATGCCAATGCCATTCTCAACATTGTCAATTGCATGATAATCATGCATACAAGCTAATATTCAGATTGATGTTTTTATTTTAAACATAAATGTGGAAATAAAAAATGAGTGATGGCCTATTAGTGCCACTGTCATGCATAAACATACCTGTTATCTTGCATACAATACTGAACTATTAAAATAATGGAAAGATTCATGTTTAGAGAAAAAACAAATCATCCAAAAATTTCGCGGACCCCCTGCAGTACCTCCGCGGACCCCCTAGGGGCTGCTGACCCCCCGTTGAAGACCTCTGCCCTAAAACATACCCTGACTCTAATGGACCATAACTTACTAAATGAACATCATGCTGTATTGAAGAAGACTTGAAACTAGAGATTGAGACCATAAACTCATGTTTACAATGTTTACTGAGGGAATAAATCAAGAGAAGTAGAGTCATTTTGTCAGACTTCTATACAACCAGAGGAGTCGCCCCCTGATGGACACTAGAGAGAATGCAGGTTTAAGGCTCCAGGCACATTGGCTTCACTCTTCAGACCCAGAGGATGCAGCCTGCCAACATTCCCACAAGCTTGTGCCATTAAGCATCTCATTTTCGCTGATGTTCCACTCAGTGTGCCAAATACACCCCACCCCTGCTGAAGTCCTACACAGGCTGAAGACATCATAGACAAGACTTCATGGATGCACACCAAGGCAACCAGGCTGTACACACTTTTCATACACATCACTATATCGTTAACGCTCCCACAACTAAACAATGCAACAACTCCTTGCAACAGGATACGCACAGCACACTCGTGTCTCTCACTAACCACACACACATGCACACACTCCAACCCGACACACAGGCCTTCACTCAGCTTCTTCTAGTTGCCGTCCTGATATCCAAGAAGAGGAGAGACGATGGTTCTCGCACAAGGTACTGGATCAAATTTGTCCAAAGGGGGTCCACAAAGAGACCACAAAGAGACCACAAAGAGACGTGAAGACAAAGAGACGTGAAGACAAACTCTCTTCGCTCAACCTGCAGCTCTTGCTAGCTGTGTCATTTACGGAGGAAAATCGTCTCTCGCATTCATTATTTATATTTGTGAATAATGTTTTGCAGTTTGAATAATGGAAACTGCTGGGTGTTAGTAGGCTTGAAAAGGCATTTTAGTGATAATTGCAAGTGAAAAATAATTGTCTTATGATTTTAGAGACCCCTGAAATTTAGCTATTGAGGCTTTCAGGGGTTCTGAAGTGTCAATCGATAAGTCTCAGACCCCCCGAGACCACTCGTGTTTTGCATACTGGTTCCACTGCTCTACAAGATGAACTGGAACACAGCTATTTACCTGCTGCATGGCTGGAATCTTTATTTTTGGATATTATAGACATTGTTTGAATAAATTGTATGACTCAGTATTTCTCTTGACCTCAGAATTTCTTAAATTCTGGCATCAGCCCAGTTTATCACATACATTTGGTTTAATTTTGAAGAAAAGGAAGAATACTATTTCTAACAACATAAAACACTACCACATAGAGAGGTGATGATATATGATTATTACTGGAAACATGCCGACCACAGTTTCACTTTTAGGTTTGATATAATGCAAGCCTAAGGATTGTAGCTTTAAAATTGTGAGAACATTTGGTCTTTATAAAGCTGGAGGTGCACACACACACACACACAGAGTCGACTTCATTCCGCCCCTTTTCACACAGCTTTGATTGCCTGAATGTGGAAAGCCCCAGACTGAGTTGTTGCTTTGTTGTTCCAGTCAGCGGGCGATGTATTATTGACTTGATGAAGGACGGGCTGAGTGGTGGGAGTTGCCCCTTTGGTCACACTCACATATACACCAGTACTGAGCGCCTATCAATTATACCTGACGTGGGCAAATGGATGGGCACAGAGCAGTTGATATAATATACAACCTAGCAGCTATATCCTGACTGTCAGGAACAGGACAAAGCATGGCTGTGTAATCAGTGCAGGATATGTTGGGTTAATGAGTGATGTCAGAATGTGGAACCACTACTTTCACTGCAACAGCAGCTACAGTATACCTGCTGGATGCTAAGCAGAGCTTGTACAAAATACAGAATAAATTATGAATCCATTCCAAGTCCAGCGAGACTGCCAGGCCTCGACTAGACCAGTGTAGACTAACTATGGACATTTAAATCCACCTTTGACTGCAGCCGTAGAAGGACAAAGTCAGGGAACAGAATTCCCTGACTTTGTCTCTCGCATAACATACGGACCTTCATGTGGAAGAAAGAATTGGTGCTGGGAGTTTGTTTTGATCAGTGATCAAAAGTTGCTAAAATTAGCAATACTGCCATATAGAAATAGTTCATTACAAACACTGAAAATGTCACTTTCGTAAAAGTACTCACAATGCAGAAACAGATAGCCCCTGTGAATGTTGTTTTATTACATATATTATTGTTAATATTGTGTTCATGTGTAACAGTTGTCCTTGTGGTGTTTCAATATTTGATTTTCTTTGGGTAGTTTGATTTCATCTATAACAATGAAGTAAAAGCTGTCGAATAAATGTAGTGGAGTAAAAAGTGCAAAATTTCATCAGAATAATAATTTAAGGAGCCGTGTGAAGCTTAATTTCAGTTTCACACTTGTATTTTGAGATTCTACTAGAGTATGTTAACATTCAAAAAACAGCCATACTCATGGACAAGGCAAGGTAGGAGGACATTAATCAGAGAGGCAATAAAAAGACCAAAAAAGTTGTGCTCCGGAGATTAGCTTATCCGTCCACAGGACCACTTTAAGCATAAAGTGGCCAAAAATAAAAATAAAAAGCCCAGCCTGCTGTAATGGGTCAATGTTTTCTTGTCTTCCTCTTCTGTGCTGTTGCCGTTTTCACAGCATCACTTTCCCCGGGGACTCACTGTATGTATGTATCAACTGTTAAGCAGCACTTCTACCGGTGACTCTATATTTTGACATCACAACCTTACAGAGGTCCTGACAACTAGTTTCTAATGCACAGTTTCTGAATATGGGCTGTGTGCATTTCTTTGTGGATTGAGTGTTTTGTTGATCTCACGGTATGCCTAAACCTAACAAAGCCAACCAAAACAACTCTGTAACCGTTAGTTGGAAGTTTATTTTGAAAAGAGCGCAAACTGTATGCTTCTTGTGAATACGGAAAGTTTATTTTCAAAAGACAATACGCATGTAACACATGGAAACTGACATGCCATCCCTGACACATCCAAAACTGATGCTAGAACTGATGCTAGAATGGTACCACAGATGAAGCGTTGTGAGTGAGACTGTGTTGTTTCATTACTACTGTACCGATGTACCAATGTACCGTTGTACCGATGTACCGATGGGAGGGTCCCAGGACAGAGGATGTTGTATGTGTACAGAATGTAACGGTCTCTAAGGCAAATTTGTGATTTGTGATTTTGGGCTGTACAAAATAAATTGAATTGAATTACACTCGTTACTATACTTAGTGTAGTTACAGTAGTAATGTAACTTACAACCGGTTACATGTGAAAGCCTCCCCTGGACAAGGGACTGGTTTGTGGGAGTTTTCTGCAACTATAAATTCCAGTGAACAGCCGTTAACCTGAACTGCACGTCAATCTAAAGTGCTGCGTACTGACGGAAATTCCACTTTGCTTGCAGTGTGGGAGTGACTGTAACTTTAGATCACAACTGCTGCAAGCTTTCTCAGCCACCATAATTAAGTTTTAATCCCAAACTTCAGCCTTTCTTGTTATACAATTGAAGACAATGTATAACAAGATAAGGACTGTGATGGTTTAGCATGGAATTAATCTCAACATAAAGTTCAAGACGTAAAAGCTTTTATTCCCAGCGATGTCTTAGCATTCACAATGACCTGCTTTCACTCTGGTTTCGCTCTCATGTATCAATGCAAAGGGTTTTAAAAGCCTCCAGGTTTCCTCAAACCAATGATCTTCCTTCTCACTGTCACAACAAAAGCCCGGCTAAACATCAAACAGGCTCTTACCAAGCAAGGAAACATCAAAGACTTGTTTTTCTCTGTCTGCTTCTTTGCACACAAAAATATTTGCCATTATTTTCCAGCAAGTGTTCCATTACTTTTGCTGCTTAAGGATACTTGCATGAAACATATTAGAAAGCCTTAATGCACAAGCATATCAAATTCCTGTATAGTTAATTCTGTATATTCAAGTGACACAATGTCATTTGTCATTGTCACATGTCATCTGCATATGAATGAAGATATCTGTTTATTGTCGTCGGACCAATGGCATCCAAGAAAGCATTTTTATAGAATGGTCATTCTATCTTGGCTTTTATTGATATATATTTACTTTCACTTCTGTGTCACATGTCTGCCTTCCTTCATTCTTCAATTCAATTTTTTAATTTGATCTTCTTGTTCATCTTTATTTGATTGTGACAACAATAAAGGAGAAGCATCTCTGTTATTCTGCTGTTTGGTTTAACACTAAATAAGTGGAGAAACCACAGCATTTCTGTCTTGTTTTTAAATTACAAATAAATTCAAGTTTAGCCGATGAAACCTTGACCGAATAGAGCTGAACCTAATGGTACAAGAAGTTGCCCAAATCATCACAAACCACGCAAAACCATTTTTACCAACCCAATTAAAAAGAAAAAGTGGAAAACTACCCAAATTGCCAGCAGTGCTCACAGGTCAGATACATCGGTCAATATGAATGGAGCCCTATCGCACTGCTGTTTGGTCACTCTATTTAATAAAAGGACAAATTAAATTAGTTAGATTGTCATATGCAACAACTTAAGCAAGGACAGATGGTCTGTATTGGTCATGACCATCATAACAAGCCACTTAGTGAGAACCCAATCCAAGTCCTGATGGCCACAAAACACCATCTTTGGGGAAATCATCTCTGCACAACCTAACACAGACTAAATGAATGCACATACAAATGATCCACATTGTTAGTGCACTGCATCTTTTACAGCAGATTGTAGGCTCGGAGCTCCTCGAGTGATGGCAGGGTCGGGGGAAAAGAAACTGGGCCAGAGACAGCTTGAACAACAACAATCTACTGTGCAAAGTGTCCAATCCAGGAAACAACTCCTCCCACTGCAGGACATTAGAGGCATGGATTCACGGACTTGTTTATCAGTCCTCAGAGTAATAATAAGAGGAAAAATTGAATTGATAGAAGCAGGCTGTTTTTTGGTACATAGCCTGCCTTCTGAGTTGATTCCCTGAAAGACTGACTCGGCTTTCTAAATGTTGATTTAACTGCTTTTGCAGAATTGTGGTGGCATTAAGCAAATGGAGACAAATGAGCCCAGCTGAAATGTACCAACCGTCTTTCATGATAGACATTGACTGAAGACAGATGATGCAAATACCAATTTAGACAACTTTTTTTTTTTAAATCACTAATTTATAACTGTTTAGGTGTTAATTGTGTTTGTCGCCTTGTCATCCGCTCCTAAAAATGTGATCAGCAGGTGAAAATTGCTTCACTGCTTCTTCTTTAAATGCATAGTTTTTATCTCATGGTTCAAACACTCAGTTCTGATAAGCTGCAAATTGAGACCCCTCTCACCCTGGACATGATCTGTTGGTGCCCCTTTCATCTGGCAGGAGGCTGCGGTCCATCAGGACCAAGACCTCACGCCACATGAACACTTTCTTCCCGTCCACAGTCGGGCACATTAACAGAGCCCGGGACCCCCACTGACTCTGTCATCCCCAGGACATCCTACCTTCTAGGTTCTTATTTAAATACACTCGACACTTTCACTTTTACACTACACTTACATTTCACTTGTTTACAGTCCCGTTATCTGTTCGTTCGTGCACTTTATGATATTTTTCTGTAAATTTTATATGTTTCTACTTTGCACTGTGTCGATTGTTGTTGATTGTTAAATGTTATGCACCTCCCGTCATGTCAAATTCCTTATATGTTCAACATACGTAATAAACGATTCTGATTGTTTTGTCACAAACGGTGAAAGTAAGGAGCACTTTGATGTGTGATTGAAAAAGTCATCATGAGGTTATTCCATATAAGGAGCAGTATAGAAGGCTTGATTGGCCATATGTATAAACTTCATACGCATTGACCTGCACTTCTGTACCAGTTTCCTGGGCGAAACGTTTGTCCCACGTTGATGACGTATGAAGCGGTCTTTTCTTTTGTCAGTCTCACAAGCGGGATTTAGTTTATTGTAAACAATGAACAGATTCGGCCGGCTGCCATCGGGACATGCAACTGAAGAAAAGTACGAACAGTGGAGATCGATATGCTCGGTTAAAATGAATAATTAAATAAGTAAATGTAAACTAATATGCAAAGCTCCTGGTTAGCTCCAGTCGTATATTTACAAACGTTTTATATACAGCCATGTTCTCCTGAAGGAGAATGTCTTTGTTTGTTTGTTTCTTACATGAATTAATAGCTGAGAGGTTTGTATTTAACAGTATATTGTTTGCATCTTGCAATAAATATTAATATGTTTTTGATCACTTTGTGTTGTGTCTATTTGCCTGTTCTGTTCAAAAACTATGTGTTTTGAGACACTGCTGGCCTTTCAATGTCATTTATAAATGCTTTGTAAGGCATAGATAGTCCTCACTTTAGATGAGGTCACTCAAAATACTTAATAAATGCTTCATAAGACATAAATAGTCCTCACTTTAGATGAGGTCACATAAAACACTTT
>NW_022280174.1:66347-102953 GCF_004355925.1 Anarrhichthys ocellatus
CACACACACACACACACACACACACACACACACACACACACACACACACTTAAAAAGCCTCCAAACCTTTCCACACACTGTGTCCTCATGTCAGAAACAGTGATACTAAAGTCGTGCAGTGTCAGAATGATGCATTACATACATGGACAGATTCTAGAACGGGCCTATCGGGCACAGGCCAAGGAGTCCAAAGTGTCAGGGGCCTTTATCTTCAAAATGACCACAAAGAAACATAAAATGACTAAAAAGAGCTGCAACGAACAGCTGTCTCTTTGCAGAACAGCAGAGTCTCCAGTCCAAAGAGACTCTGTATGACTAGAAAAGGGAAAAAAACACTACAAAGAATGCAACTTAAAAAGGACTCAAAGAGACACCAAAAGACTACAAAGAGACCAAAACAGCTTCAAAGAGACTCACAATGACTATGAAAAGGGGCAAAACAGCTACAAAGACACACAAACAACTACGAAGAGGCACAACAAATAACAAAGAGAAGCAAAACAACCACAGAAAAAACTGCAACAATACCAAAACATTTACAGACACAAAACCAGAGAGATGTGTAACGACTACAAAGAGACACAAAACAGCAACACAAAGATTGTAAGCAATGAAGTCTGTGTCTTTCCCCTATGTAGAGGAGGTGGTGGGGCCTTATTATGCATGTCTGCTCACAATTACATAATATGAATGAATGCTAAAAGAGACTTCTCTTTATAAGTCAACGGGCCAACTCAGTTTGTCTTATCATACAGTTACTTACAGTTATGGACCCGGGCCAGAAATAATGACTGCTGAAGGGCCTCCAATGGCCGTCTGTTTGTTTCTTATTTTGCTGGCACGTAACGTTACACAGGAAAAGACCGCTTCTTACGTTATCAACGTGGGACAAACGTTTCGCTCAGGAACTGATACGGAAGTGCACTTACGCGATGGAAAACTCCGACCTAAGTTGGAAGGGCGCGCAGACCTGGGCCAGAAAGAATGACTGCTGACGGGCCTCCAATGCCCGTCTGTTTGTTTCTTAGTTTGCTGGCATGTAACGTTAGACATTATGGAGGATGAGTATCCAGCTAGCCTTCCAGCTAACACTAGAGGTCCTGAGACAGGCGCACGCTAACGCGTCACCTCCGTTGTAAATAGAGTAATCCAAGTGACAGATGGCTAACTAGCTGTTATATGTGGAGTGGATGTGAATGAGATCGATATGCTTGGTATGAAATGAATAATTAAATAAGTAAATGTAAACTAATATGCAAAGCTCCTGGTTAATGGATGAGAGGTTTGTATTTAACAGTATATTGTTTGCATCTTGCAATAAATATTAATATGTTTTTGATCACTTTGTGTTGTGTCCATTTGCCTGTTCTGTTCAAAAACTATGTGTTTTGAGACACTGCTGGCCTTTCAATGTCATTTATAAATGCATTGTAAGGCATAGATAGTCCTCACTTTAGATGAGGTCACACAAAACACTTAATAAATGCTTTATAAGACATAAATAGTCCTCACTTTAGATGAGGTCACACAAAACACTTAATAAATGCTTTAAAGACATAAATAGTCCTCACTTTAGATGAGGTCACATAAAACACTTTACTAACGAGTAGTAACTACCTTAATAAATCATGAATTAATCATGAATTGCAGTATTAATATGCATTTATAAAGCATATATTAACATAGTCCCTAACCATTATATATATAAATGCATGAATAATGTACATCTAAATAAGTTATTAATCATTTACTAACACTTTATAAATGATCTTATTAATCATCTACAACTCCTTAATAATTGGTTTGTAAAATATATAATACTTCATTTACAAATGGGGAATCCATCATTTATAAAGTATGAAAACACAATAATGAAACACATAATAGACGAGCTTATTCATCAAGAATAAAACATTTATAACTGTTGTTATGAACTGCATACTAATGAATTATTAATGTAGGAACAATGCTTTATAAATGATGAATTAATTGTTTACTCATACTTAACTAATGCTTCATAGTGTGTAGTTATTATAGTGCTATCAAAGTTGTTGTTTTTCCTTTTGTCTGAACAGAAGCAATCATATATTAAATATGACAAAAGCTATGGAATCCTAAATGAATCCGAATGGATCCCGAGCACTGTGTGCTCACATCAGTGCGAGGTTCACAACAGAACTGTTTGAAGCTGTGTTGTGTATGTTGCTTCAAATACCACTGGGTCAAGACGGTCTGTCCCGAAAGCATTCTCACGCTCCAACTTGAGCCTTCCCCAAAATACAACAGGAAGTAGGAGGTTAGACCATGAGGAGAGGGGTCAAGCAGAGGGGGGTTGGCTAAATGAGTGAGTCACTAAAAGAATGATTTGAAAGGAAATAGTATTTTAATGCCATATATGTCTGTATTTCTGTACGTATCTCAGTCCATGGGAGCTGCATTTTCTCACCACTGGTGTATTTTTACCATTCCTCTGTCTCCAGCTGAGTTGTATCCAGGGCTCCATAAATAACAATAACACCAAAATGAAACTTTAGCCTTGAACCTCTGGGACATTTAATATACTGTATCTATCAGTACAAACTGTCCAATACAAACAACTGTCTGTTCTTGTAGAATAGAAAACTCGGGGCAGAGAATAATATCTGGCAGCTGGGGGGGCCTCTGGGCACCACACTATGCCCTTAAAACAACATGTATTAAATTAGCTGTAAAACCATTTTGTGGAGATATTCTTACCATTTTACACAGAGTCTTGCCTCATGCATTTTGTGCACGCATTCCCACGGGCACATTCTGACTGACTTTACTTCTTCCCCGGAGTCTTTGTGCTGTCTCTCCTCGCAGGTTTCCGTGGATCCTGGTTCTATCTGGACCCTGGTCTTGCCTCCTGCCGAGGTCCTGCACCTGACACCTATCATTTATATTATTAGTAGTCACATTGCTTGCTATTGCCGATACCATTAATTCTTTTGTTATCATTGTTATTCTACTATATCCACTCCTGCTATTATTACTAGTAGTGAATTTTTATATATTATATTATACATTATTATACTTATTACTCTCATTTTATGAATAATTTCTGTCGTATCCATGTAATGTGTTGTAAGTCTGTTATGTTGTTCATTCTGCACACATGACATCTATCACACTTCATCCTGATAGAGGATCCTCCTCTGTTGCTCTCCCTCAGGTCTCTCCCTCTTTTCTCCCTGTTAAAGAGGTTTTTGGGGGAGTTGTTCCGGTTCTGTGGGTCCTGGGACAGGATGTCACATGTGTACAGATTGTAAAGCCCTCTGAGGCTAATCTGTGATGTTGGGCTATACATAATAAATTGAATTGAATTGATCCAGCAAAACAAGTCTGAACAGCTCAGTGGCAAATCGAATGGACAACCAGACGCTCTGTAATGCTGCGTTCCAGTCAAAGTCGGAGGTCTCAATTTCTCAGTTAAAAATTTCCAACTTCCGACCCCTGAGCATTCCAGGTGCATGAACAATGGCGGTTGGTGACTCACAAAATTGGGGAGGACAGGAGGAAGATCAACATTATTATACTTATTACTCATATTTATTTGAGCTTGATATTTGTGCTGTCATGTTCCTAATTTGTGTATTTCATATACACAAATTCATCTATATTTCAGTTACGTTGGGTTCAGATTTTTCTTTATTTGTATATTGATTAATCTTGAAAGCACTTCGTAAAAATATAACCCGACCCAATTCACAGGAAGTGAACCAAAACACAGGGGATTATGGGTTGCAGGCATATGTTGAGATGGACTCAGGTAAACAACAGGTTAACACGAGAGGGAGAGGACTGACTCTGAAGTCTGATGTTTGCTTGACATCTGGGACGTAGAGAACATAGAGAATATGCAAAATCAAGTCCACAAAAACTGTGATGATTATAAAGTCATTTGAGATCAACTGGAGAAGAAAGGATTCTTGTGCACAGTAGATCAGTGCCCTGTTCCTTCAGAATTGGCCCAAAAATATAACTGTGCCTTGTTTTTATATTTCTTTCTCATTGTGTTTGGCAAACAAAATGCAACATGGAAACAAGACCGCTTCAGAGCCACAGGAAGGCATGTTTTTGCCGTAGCCGATGAAGCTACTACTCTACAAATGTCCCCCTTCCCCGGTCTCTGTGGCCAAAGCCACAATAAAGGACCTACAGTCTCTCTGTTTTGGGCACCAACTATCCGGCTCTGTGAAAGAAGGCAAATGTGTTTTCGAAAATGTCAGAGTGTTCTTTAACGGTTCCATTTGAAGCGGCAGCCTCCCACGTAGACAGGATATGACCTCTAAACCTGTGGACAGACAGTTTGGAGGACTGAGAGAATGAAGAGCACATGAAGTCAGCATTCCAAAATGAGTCGGCCTTCTAGGTGTTGTTTGGTGTCAGTGTGCATGCAAGCATGGACATTTTATTAAAGGGAAGACATGTTTGTGGCAATGCCCAAACAACAACTGTCCGCATTTTAATGGGAAACCTATAAAACTGAACCCACACAGATGCAAATACATCAGACAGGCACATCAGAAACACTTGTTCCTGCTGTGAACACAGACGCAGCTCTCCATTGAAATCTCCATCTTAACAAGTCATTACCAGCCACGACACTGATATTGTTTTCACCTTGTGAGTCTGTGTGTGAGTCATCGTGGCAAAATGTGGTCGTGGAGACACCTGCTGCAGCAGGGACCGACTGATTGACTGATAGTGCTTGAGATGTGAGATGAAAAGGAGTGGAGTTCGAAGATGGGTGTGGTCCAAATAGGGTGCTGGAAGTAAGGGGTTAGGAAGTGTAGGGGCCATTGCACCCCCGCCCTAATTTTAAACTTAATCAAATAAAAAATTTGTGTGATGTATGACAAAATTACAGTTTTAAAATTTTGTATTTTTGGGTTTAAAATGCATTAATAATAATTAAAAAAAATCTGTGCATAATGATAATATTGAATCTGAAATGGACTTTCTATTTTTCTAATTGGTTCACAGTGTGCACCAGAATTTTTTTAATGAAAATAGAGTTTTGCATTTACATATAAATGATATATGGTATATAATTCATCCGCGTCATACGCGCTAGACGCGCCGGAGAGGAGGAGTGGTTCATTACCATGGAAGCCGTTCTCAACTAAGCCATTGATTTACGCAATCAACCCAAAATTAACCACTATTTCTGATTACTTGTTGTGGAAGTCATAAATCTGGCGTAGTATAATATAGAATACTACGTCAGTTACTCTGACCGTCTAATAATAACACAGATGTGTTTGCATTGGTTAGTTGAAAGCCTGGTGGGTCTCGTATGGATGCTAAAGGCTGCCTCAGTAGGCTGACACAGCAGTGGTGTTTGACCAGTTTGGAGTGAGAACATGTTGGATGTACAGACAACTATCAGCTGAATTACTTCCATACTTCAAGTCTAAATCTTATGATTATGAGTGCTGGTGATTCCTGAAGTACTCCACTAATCCAGCAGAGACTACGTTATGAGTTTGAGTCAAAGCGACATCAGGGAAACATTATTCATCTACATCATGGCTGCTTAATGTTGAAATGATTCTTTATCATGTGACAGAAAATAGATATCAGCTCAGCTGCCTTTCCAAACATGGTCTCCAAGCTAAATCAAATGATTGATCGCCGCATCTACATCGCTTTTTAAAGTATTGGAGACAGAGCTGTGGAGCTAGACTCATTCCACTTCCAGCAGTCACCGCGCCTCAGACTTAAATGGGAGAAAAAGATAACTTGACTAAAGATTATGTCCTTACAATTTGCCACATTTTCTGTCCCTCTGGTCCACAGCAGGGCACGCGGGGCTCAAAGTCATGAAGATATGTTGGATATTTAGGTTCATGACCCGCCTGAAGTGGAGGGAGGGAGTACGAAACAAAAAGTCATCTCTGGAGAGGATGACAGGCTGCGGTTTCACTGTTTCTCAGCAGTATTTATCATCCGGATGGAGGGAGAAGAGGAAGGCTGAGAGCAAGACAGGGTCCGCTAATGGGGGAGGGTGATGAAGAGAGCGAGGAAAAAGGGTGTCCTCTTCATCCAGTAAGGAGTTGACCTCACTTGCACCCTTAGCCACTTTTGGGTAATACTCCTCCACTCTGAAGCACCAGTAGTCATGTCTGGGACTTTGTGAGCTCTATAAATAGCTGCTTATGCTCCGGCTGAGTGGGAACAAGCTGTACCCGTCAGCCCGGGGGGCAGAGAGGAGAACGGGAAGCACCAAATCCCATGGAGATCCTATCAAAAGGGACTCGCAGACGCAGTTGAGGATCAACACAAACTGGCGGTTTCTGGCTTCCTTGGTTATATTCAATTAGTCTCCTTCAACATCTTCATGTGTGGAGTGTGGGAAAATTCTTATGTTGGTACTTTTTCCCAACTTTTCAATCTAGTTTGGAGTGAGATGTTAAAGTGATGATTTACATGCTCATAGTCAGTGTCAAACTGAACAATTCCCTTCCATTTAGAGTTGGAACATGATGACATGTCCTTTGTAAAATCTAACTATCGAGCCAGCAATCTCTGTCAGTATGTATGCGGGTCGATGGGTATGTCCTCGGCATATCTCGAGAACCATTCCATCTACTTCACACTTGGTGGGTACAAAGAGCCAAGCAATCGGCCCGTACCGAACGGCCACATAGTCAGAGTCATTCTGGACATGAAGCCATTGCAAATTTCAGCAAACCTCTAGTTCTTTTTGATTTGTTATGACAGTTCAAATATGAGGAAATTCTGAATGTTACATTTAAATTTGAGCTGATTTTCCCTTTAATTCCTCAAACAACTGTGCAGTGAAATGTCCTGCAGTGTTGGATGGTCCATAGTGGGCTCATCCTAAACGGGATTACATTGAAGGTTTCAACAAACATCTGAAGGAAAACATTTATTGATCGAATTTACATCATTTGAGCTGGTTTGTATATGATCATCGTGGACATTTTGAACAGAAATCCATTAAGCTTCTCAGCAAAACTATGGAAAATGTTTTATCAACTCAGCACTTTTGATTACATTTGTAAAGCAATCCTTTCTTTGTCCTTTTTGGCCCCTCCTACTACCGGTATTGTGACAGCACTAACAGACACGCATCGCAACCCAAAGCCGGGGCTGGCTTCACCTCAGTGTTTTTGTCTTGTCTAGTCTGTATGCGTGCATGTGTGTGAATTGTGGAGAAACATGTATCAAATAATCCACAGGAGGTTTAGGTGTCTTGGGTATGAAATATTTCACTCTGTGTAAACATCACATAGTGTTGGAGCACGAGACCCTGTAGAACAGGAGTTCCAAACTGTCACCCCCAGTAAAAGAATGACAAGTATGCTATCACCTCTTCCTGTTTGCAATATTCCCTTTTCTATGATACTGAATGATGATTGTCAGGCAAGTTCTGAAGTTATATGGAGCATTTTGTCCAATTATTTGCGATTGTCATTGGAGATAGTCATATCCTCTGACAATGTCAGTCGCACTGAATCTTAAAATACGTGCACGGTGTCTGTGTGTTCAGATTTGAAAGAGTTATGACTCAGAGAACAAGTGCAATTTCTGGCACTAATTGCAACAATCTGGTACTTAGAGTTTTGAAGTTCCTTAATTGCCTCTAAGGGCTGTGTGTCACAGCCACTGCTGCTGATTCAACTATTGACTGTGTTGGCTATTGGGCAAAACAACTTCCTATTGTTTGAAGAGCACCTGTACCTCCACCTGTACCTTTCTGCTCACGCAGTGTCCTCTGTGCCGCCTCCGATATGAAACTGAGGAAAAAATGACTCATGAGGTAACGGTTGCCATTGTTTACAACATAATAGTATGTATTTCATTATGGTAGTAGTCTATTATTTTAATTAAAAACAGACAAAAATACTTCAGCTGCCTCTTCATGAAGTTGAGCTAGATTGGTTTGAGTGGCGTTTTATTGTATTCGGAACTTTACGAGTTCCAAGTCATCTGGAGTGCAGCATAACACTATGCTCTGTTAATGAAACCGTAGTAGGGAACAAGCAAGTTAAACTATGCTTAGTTTTTTTTGACTATTAAAATGAAACATCACTTTGCTTAATTTTTATGTTAACAGTTAATCAGTAAACATAGCTGGTGAAGTTAGGATGTTATAGATGTTCCTGCTGTTCGTTCTTTCAGAATCAGAAACGTTTTTTTACAGTTCTCTATTCACAGTGTGTTTCTGTATTTGGTTGTGTTTTCTCTATTCACAGCGTGTTTCTGTATTTGGTTGAGCTTTCTCAATTTGCATGCGTTTTCTTTATTTGCAGGGCGTTGAGTTCTCAGGACCACCGGAGCTATGGGTCAGATTTGGTCTCAGTGTTGGTCAGTGCAGCACTCTGAACTAAAAGTGTGGAAGCAACATAAGTAAGAAAAATCAAGAGTTTGGTCTGTGAGCCGAGGATTCTCAATGCTATACGTCATCACCAGGGGCGTCGTTAGGCCTATTTTAGGGGGGCTGAAGCCCCCCTCAAATAATTTGGCATTATTGGCTTAAAAAAAATAAATAAATAAATAAATAAATTTATATTTTGGTGATGTCATTAAATTAAACTATTGTTTCTCACATGGACAAGTTATTTATAACTCTAACATGCTACATATGTGCGTGCGTTCTGGTTTGTATGTTTTCTCCCCCTTCAAATTACAATCCAATTGCCTATCATCATACTTAACGATATAAAGTTGACACTGTCAGGTCCATTCTCCATCCATTGTGTGCGCCCCCTTAAGAATTAGGATTTGGGAGTGACGCGGATATTCTTTATTTGAGAAAAGTTCATATTTGTGTTGTCAAATTTCACTATGACCCTCAAATTCTGTCTCTTGTGTTATCATATACTGAATGCAAGCAAAACTAGAGCAAGATCACACTCTTTCTGATTGAACCAATCTATGAACTGTCTGAAACAATGGATATCCGCGGCCCCAAATGGGGCCCAAAAAAAATTGCCGCGCACAAACATGCCACTCCCCTTGGGGCTAAGCCCCCCCTTTCTTGGAATCCTAGAAACGCCCCTGGTCATCACTGCAAGCCAGCTACACCTCTGGAGGAAGGTAAATGGACCTCGGTCCCAGCTGTTTACAATTAGAAGGACCATTAAAAGCACATCTGAGATGTTTCTAATGGAGAATACTAATTCAGGATCATGTCATATTCTGGTTGTTTAAGTTGATTGTTTCTCTGTTGTTGTTGACCACGCTCTACATTCTGGTTCATATGGAAATATACATTACATTTATTTAAATCTCTGATTACAGACATTAGGTCCTGTTCACAAACAATGTATGGATGAAAACACATTCACCACAGAGGTGTACAGTGTGGTTGGATGAGGAGTTTGAGATATGCAGAGTCACATTTAGTTTTTAATGCTGTAGTAAAGGAAGCTAGAACTGCTTATTTTGCCAACTTAATTTCTTCTTCAAAGAGAAATCCCAAGATTTGTTTGACACAATTAATACAATTATTTGTCTCTACATTACCATGCTCTTCTGTTGATGATTGTAACAAGTTCCTTTCCTGTTTTATTGATAAGGTAATAGCTATTAGGTCCGGTATTCAGCCTGGGATTTGTTCATCTACCTGCAGCTCCTCTTAGTCACCTACTGTTGTGGACTCTTTCCAACCTATCAGCCTTCAAGACCTGATGGACTTAATCATGAAAACAAAGCCATCATCTTGCCCCCTGGATGTTATCCCATCCTCTCTATTTGAGAAAGTTCTGCCAATTATTGGCCCTGCTGTAACATCTATCGTTAATTCCTCATTGTCTACACAGGAATTGTCCCCTCCTATTTTAAGCATGCCACTATCCTGCCTATATTAAAGAAACCCAACTTAGATCCGGCATTGCCCATGAACTATAGGCCCATATCAAAACTGCCTTTCCTTTCAAAAATCTTAGAGAAGGTGGTGGCCAACCAACTTACTGCTGCACTGGAGAGACACAACATGTATGACAAGTTCCAGTCTGGGTTCCGTCTACTGAAACCGCTCTCCTGAGGGTTTCAAATGATATTCTCATGTCTTCTGATGGAGGTGACTCCTCTAGTTTGGTACTTCTCGACCTCAGTTCTGACCATAACATCTTGATTAAGAGTTTACGTGACTGGGTAGGCATCTTGGTTTTTTTCTTATATTTGTTGCCTTTGGGACAGATTATAAAAAGTCATAATGTTGCCTATCATTTATATGCAGATGATATTCAACTCTATTTCTCATTCAAACCCAGTGAGGTTTTCACAGTAACTAGGCTCCTGGACTGTGTAAATGCTGTTGGAGACTGGATGTCAGTTTTCTGGACGTCAGAAAACTGCTTACAACTCATTGCTAATAAGACGAAGCTTCTGGTTATTGCACCAGATGAAGTTGTCCCTACGATCAAGCAGAGTATTGGTCCACTCTCCTCTGCTGCCCACTTCAACCTGTGTAATCGAGGGGTAATATTTGACCAAGCAGTGTCGTTTGACCCCCCCCATGTTAAGCAGCTGTCCAGATCCTGTTTCTTCCACCTAACAAATATCAGTAAACTGAGATCTGTAGAATCTAGGACAAATAGACGCTCTCATATCACCCCCATACTCCGATCTCTTCACTGGCTCCCTGTAGCATTTAGGATACACTCTAAAATTCTCACCCTCACCCACAAAGCACTACACGGTCAGGCTCCTACATATGTAGCTGAACTACTTCGCCCACATTCACCCGCTCGCGCTCTCAGATCGAAGGTGTTAGGTTGTCTGTCTGTCCCATACACTCGCCTTAAGACCCGTGGTGATCAAGCTTTTGAGGCAGTAGCACCAAGGCTGTGGAATGATCTCCCTGTACCCCTACCTTTTGCTGATTCCGTGAATTCTTTCCAAAATCAGCTGAAAACACTGTTTGAACTGGCGTTTGTGTCAAACTCATGTCCTAGGCCTGCTTTTAAGCCATGTTTTAACTGTGTACTTTCTGGGTTTTTTTGTTTGTTTTTTGTCTTCTTAATTCTGATATGGTCACTTTGTGTTATTTATGCTTGTAATTCCACTCCTGTTAAGCACTTTGTGACTAATGTCTGTGAAAAGCTAACTTACTTACATTCCACAAACCTATGACGTGTGTACTTGGAATTAGAATAACTTGATGAAACAGATTTACAAAGCATAAAGCATTCTAGAAAGAAAATACATTATATACTTTATACTTTCCATTACCATGTGACGATAAAGTCTGTCTCAGAGACTTTGCATAAGCCAGCTTTTTAGAAATGACAAAAAGGATGGAAAAGTATATTCCCCAGCTGGATATGTAATCTGTACTTATTGTTATTCTTAACTTTTTTGTATGAAGTACGTCAAGCTCAAAACAGTGGTCCACAAACCAACAGGTGACGTCACGACGATTGGGTCCACTTCTTATAGCCAGTCTCTCTTTGTAATTCCATGGTTTAGTCACTATGTAACTAACATTCTCTCATGCTCTCTTCCTAGAGGCTTGAGTGAGACACTTGTATTTGCAACAGTGCACTGAAGAAATCGATTTAAACAGTACAAATATGTTGTTAATCTGCCATCGGCACTGAATATACTATTCCCCCTCTGTCTGAATGGCTCCGATTTAGCACCTGTGTCTTTAAGCCCCCCCTCCTGTAAAAACCCAGTGTGTTCGAACTGGCTTGCGAGAAAAATATGGCACATCTTTGCAAAGAAAGTTCTCAAGCCGTGGGCGGTAGATTCTAATGAGCCTGCATGTGACATTGGAAGTGGAGACAATTCTGAATGGCTTGTTGAATCACACGTTTTCTGATCCATGCAGCCAAACGAGCAACTGACTGGGTTGTCTTACTTCACAGCTTGTAGGATGGTAGGCCGTATATGTGAATAAGTACTGAAACTGAGTTTCTCATGATATGTCCCATTCAAATATGTAAGAAAACCAAGAGAAATCAGTGAGTTGGCAGTGTAAGACACATATAACTAACAAGAATAGTTCATTCATTGTCATTGAATTTAAATAGGAAAAGAAAATAAAGGAGCCATGAGCAGCATTGTGTCAGGCTCAAAGTGCATTTTTGCCCTGGGAAAAACAATCTCACCTTGAAGTTAATTTAATAGATGTGCTGGAGTGCAGTTCCCCCCCACACACACACACACACTTGTATCTAAGAAAAGCTGAGGTGGACCTTGAGATGAGATATTATTTTGTCAACAATACACAGAATACACGTGTTCTGTGTTGTGAGAAGATGGTCCAGTTTGTCTTTTTCTTGTCAGATGCTGACACAGTTGGCTCCATCCTTTGAGGCAAGATAACAACAAAAGCAAATTCATTATTTTCACCTTAATAAATAAGAAAGTGTGTGTTATGCTGCAGTGCCGTTATATGTACAGAGGGTTATTAAAGGCATATGTTATTTGGATGACACCTTATGTATGCATAAGGTGCTGCATGTTTGAGGTCTACTGTATGTACAATTGTAATGTGAATATATAAAGCTTTTCTTTCCTGGATTTAATATCAGGAGAGCCGGGCCAGTGAAGTCGGCTCCTAAGAGGGAGGAGAAGGACGATAAGAGTCCAGAGTGATGGAAAGATGAAAGCAAAATAAGAGAAGAAACACACAGATAAAGTTGAAAGGGAGGTTGTTAAAGGCCATGTGCACACTGTCGGAGCCTGTGTCCACAAGATACCTCAAAAAACACATCATTCCATTCATGTGAAAAGAGGTGCTTAGCGCGGCGCCGCCTTTCTGTTAGTGCCGAGCTATAAGTGGGATGAAAAAAGGTGTGAAGAATGAAAAAGAGCGCTTGGGAGATGCACAGCACAGCCCTGTCTCTTACAAAATGACTTTCCCATGCAAATAAACTGCCTTCTCAATTACGCTTCGAGGGAAACAGATTTTCTCACATATTACGGTCACAGTTATAAACATGTGGTTGACGTTTTAAATTGAAACGAAACAAAATTTCAACAAAATGACTTGGTTTATGTCCATGCAACAAAACATCACGGTTTGGCTTATAATTAGTACGTTTCTTACATTATTTAATCGTGTGCCTGACCACCTTGATAAATGGACTTCTGAGGACTTTGATGGAAAATTTGTGATACGTCAAATACAAATGCAATCCAGGAGAAAATATGTTTCCCTCGACACGTAATGGACGATGCAGTTTTTGTTGCATCGGAATGTAATTTTTAGGAGACCCAGCTGCACAGCTGCATCAGCTGTCAGTCAGATTTTACGTTTTTGCGTTTACGTGTTGGTCTGGAGTTTGTGTTTGCATTTATATACACTGTCTAAATAACAAAAAGTTCCTTTGGCCAGCACAGCTGGTTTTTTTAAGATGAAAATAAAATTTGGAATGTTGAGGGGGACATAATGATGTGCTAACGGGGTATTTACTTAAAAAATGTAACGTTTTAGCAACGTATATCTCCTTCCAACCTCTCCAGGTAACGAGTCTACACAAAGTTTAACCATGACTTGCTCCAAATCCACAAAACCAGCCTTGAAATTAAGACAATCTGAAACAATTGTATGAGAGTCTATGGAAAAGAGCGGGTTAGTGGTCTGACCCTGGTTTGGCCTCTGCGATGCTACGCTATGACTGGCCAGTCTGCATTCAAGGGGTGGGACGAAGTAAAAGAAGTAATACTAACACCAGTTCCTGATAGAATCACATTAGAAATAAGATGAATCATAGATAGACTATAGATAAATGTGCCTGTGGTTTTTCTGACATGAGCACTAGGTATAATAAAATTCCCTACCAGCTGCCAGTTTTTTCCCACTTTAAGACATACCTGGAATACATTCCAGTCACAGCCATTCGCCACATGCTGTAAACGCCACTGCTTGGAATCCATCTGAAATTCAGTGGCGCTCAGTCACACTCGTAAAGACAAAGACGCAGGACACGTCGTGCCTGGATCCTGTTCCACAGAAGACGACTCCATCTGGCCTCAATGACTACCGACCGGTTGCCCTCACATCTCATGCGATGAAGGTGCTGGAGAGGCTGGCCTTGGCCCACCTCCGACCGTATTGTATATATTGTGCATTTGATATTTGCATTTTATATTTAAGTTATATATTTAGTTGTTTTTTTTACCTGTACCATAATTGCTGCTGTAGCGAAAAAACTTCTCCTCACGGGATTAATAAAGTTACTATCTATCTATCTATCTATTGTTAAGGACCTTCATTGTTAAGCTGCCATTTTGTAAACAGCAGAAACCAATCTAGAATATTGGCCAAAGCATGACATAAAAAGAAAAATCACACACACACACACACACACTCAGTGTTTCCAAGCTGTCATGCTGTAATATCAGGGATGACAGGTGGAGGACATGGTGTTTCATAAAGATGGCCAGCAGTGGAGCTGATGCACGATAACCATGAGAGATGAGACTGACACTACAGCGCTGACAGAGATTCCATCTGTCTGCAGACATTACAGCGTCAGGCCTCTTCGTGCCCGGCATCGAAAACCAACTCTTAGCTGATCACAGTTTGCTTCTTCGTCTAATAACAAATAATGATGAGAGTTACTGTGGAAGCGAGGTGGCAGATCCTCCTCTCATGGTCTTTGCATGCATCTGCTGAAGGAGGAAAGTTTCTCTGTACTCGAGTTAAATCTCAGTTTAAGACGTGTACATGCCAGCAGGATTTACTGTATTACATCACAACTAGTTTGCAGCCAATCATGAAGCAATGTGTCATGTGGAAACTTAAACCCTCCAGCGTAGGAGAACTCTAGGTGTTAAATTTGACTTGAGATTGACTTCGGGCCAGTAGCTGAGATTCTTTACTTGCCCAATAGCCAAACTTACTTGTCTGATATGGAAAATGTAGACCAATTAAATTAAATCAACAGGGATTTGGACAATTGGACTATGTCAATGTTACTGCCTTATAAAGGGGTTATTCACACAAAACACACAAATCAAATGATTAGGAAATACATGATTGTATTCTTATTCTTATCTGCTTTGAATAATGAAACATATCTACTTTCTGATGGTAGTAGAGATACTTCATTGAGAATACAACATGAAGCATGTTTTTTAAAATGCTCAATAATCTTCTCCTTTTCAGCAAAGTCATGTCTACTGCGACCCCCACTCTCTATCACATTGTAGGAAAGACCATAAAAAGGGATATAATATGTCAGATGTTTGCCCCTAAGAGGCCAAAGAAATCAATGACTGATCTAAGCAGGGGTTGTTTTTTTCCCACAAAAAACATCTCTTTATGCAAAACTAGAACTAATAAAAACATAGTGCCAGCACAGAAGGTCAATATCTAACAAACAAGATGTGTTCCTCAACAAAGAGTCAGCTGTCAAGTCTGCCGCGGGGAGAAACCCGCACGGAATATAAAATGTCCAATTCCGTGTCAGCCCTTAAAGCATAACCAAGGCTTAACAAACCGATGTCTAATAAAAGACAATACCCACCTTGTTCACCTTGTTGGCATCTGGCAAGCTATACAGAAGTGTCCGCTGCTTTACCATCTTCTCTACTCCACCATAGAAATAGGTTTTGTTTTGTCTTGTGTGGCATAAAGCGACTTACAATTCAGATTCTATCACATTCATACACCGCCGGCACAGCTACGGGAGCAATACGGGGTTAAGTGTCTCGCTCAAGGACACATCGGCATGCGACTAGCAAAGCCAGACCCGCCGCTCTTCTGATTGAAGGACGGCTGTGCTCTCCACTTAGCCACAGTTGCCTACAATGACAACACATGAACATCGTAACATTGTACAAAGGACAGTTTATTACCAAATGTAATTGGTTTAGATGAATATGATAGCACAGTGAGGAAACACAAGACAACAAAGCGCTGCATGCCAGTGCTCGGAAAACACTACAGACCTCATTTTAGCACAAGATATCTGTCCTTCCACATTGCAATGAATTCAAGTGTCTGTGGAGGACACTCGGCAACCTCCTATATGCTGTTTCACTTCCCCATCAGCCATTGTCCTTCCAATTCATCTGCGACCAGAAGGCTGTTTTCTACACAGAGACATCAGTCCAATAACGATGGGACCAACGAGTGGACGTCCTCCCACCTCACCCATGTGAGAGGTGGGAGGCTTGTTATCTCACAGGACTAATCAGAGACGACCTCAACGATGTCTAATGTAACATCATGTTAAGCAAACATATCTATAAAATACACAAAGAAATCAGGGGAAAACAGTGAACAAAAACGCAAATATATGTCATCCTACTTTAGAATTTGCAGTTCATCTTCCCAGGATCATGGCCTCTTACGATAGCGTGATGATTAGAAAAACATTTTCTCTCTTAAATTTCTCCTTTATTTAATCTGTTAATAATGAAACCATGTGTGTCATAAAAGATATGGATACACAGTAGAGCCGTCATGGCGTGCCACGAGCCTGTGGAAGTAATGGGGTCAGAGCTCAGTGGTGCTGTTGTCACATTTTGTCTGAGAGGCAAAAAAGGTATTTGCGTAAATGGGGTAATATACCTCCTCTGCAGAGGACATGTTGGTCGGGTTTAGGAGTTCCTCAAAGTGCTCTTTCCACCGCCCGACGATGTCCCCTGTCTGGGTCAGCAGTTCCCCCCCCCCCCCCCTGCTGAGAACAGCCTGGGGTAAGCCCTGCTTTCCCTTCCTGAGCCGTCGGATGGTTTGCCAGAACCTCCTTGAGGCCAACCGAAAGTCCTTCTCCATGGCCTCCCCGAACTCCTCCCATGCCCGAGTTTTAGCATTCGCGACCACCGCAGCTCTGCAGCTGCGGTGCCTCTGGCCTGCCGGTACCTGTCAGCTGCTTCGGGAGACCCCTGGGCCAACCAGGCCTTGAAGGTCTCCTTCTTCAGCTTGACGGCTTCCCTCACCTCCGGTGTCCACCACCGGGTTCTCGGGTTGCCGCCACGACAGGCACCGATGACCTTCCGGCCACAGCTCCTAGCGGCCGCGTCCACAATAGAGGCTTTGAACATGGTCCATTCGGATTCCATGTCCCCAACCTCCCTCGGGATGTGTGAGAAGTTCTTCCGGAGGTGGGAGTTAAAGACCTCCCGGACAGGGTCCTCCGCCAGACGTTCCCAGTTCACCCTCACTACACGTTTGGGCTTGCCGGGTCTTTCCAACCGGTTCCCCTGCCATCTGATCCAACTCACCACCAGGTGGTGATCAGTTGACAGCTCTGCTCTTCTCTTCACCCGAGTGTCCAAGACATACGGCCGCAAATCAAATGATACGATTACAAAGTCGATCATTGATCTCCGGCCTAAGGTGTTCTGGTACCAGGTACACTTATGAGCCACCTTATGTTCGAACATGGTGTTCATTATGGCCAAACCGTGGCAAGCACAGAAGTCCAATAACGAGACGCCATTCGGGTTCAGATCGGGCAAGCCGCTCCTCCCAATCACCCCCCGCCAGGTTTCTCCGTCATTGCCCACGTGAGCATTGAAGTCCCCCAGGCACTGAAGATCTAGGGGGAGGCTCACCCATATCCCTGGCAGAGGCCGCTGAGGTAGTCAAAAAGCTCCTTGGTGGCAAGACGCCGGGGGTGTATGAGATCCGCCCTAAGATGCTGAAAGCGCTGGACATAGTTGGGCTGTCCTGGCTGACACGCCTCTTCAATGTCGCATGGGGGTCGGGATCAGTGCCCATGGACTGGCAGACCGGGGTGGTGGTTCCCATTTTCAAAAAGGGGGACCGGAGAGTGTGCTCGAATTACCGGGGTATCACACTACTCAGCCTCCCGGGGAAGGCTTATGCCAGGGTGCTGGAAAGGAGGCTCCGACCGTTTGTCGAACCTCAGATTCAAGAGGAGCAATGCGGATTCCGTCCCGGCTGTGGAACAGTGGATCAGCTCTTTACCCTCGCAAGACTACTGGAGGGGTTCTGGGAGTTTGCCCAACCAGTCTACATATACTTTGTGGACTTGGAGAAGGCTTTTGAACGGGTCCCTCGGGGGATCTTGTGGGGGGTGCTGCGGGAGTATGGGGTGCCGGACCCATTCTAACGGGCGATCCGGTCTCTGTACGACTGCAGTAGGAGCTGTGTCCGCATTCTCGGCAATAAGTCAGACACGTTCCCGGTGGGTGTTGGCCTCCGCCAGGGCTGCCCTTTGTCTCCGGTCCTGTTCCTGACTTTCACGGACAGGATATCTAGGCGCAGCCTGGGGGTGGAGAACGTCAGGTTCGGGGGTCTCGGGATTGCCTCTCTGCTGTTTGCAGATGATGTGGTCCTGTTAGCCTCCTCAGATCGTGACCTCCAGCATTCACTGGGGCGGTTTGCAGCCGAGTGTGAAGTGGCGGGGATGAGAGTTAGCACCTCCAAATCTCGGTCGTAGACCACTCGGTCTACGTTCCTACCCTCACCTATGGTCACGAACTCTGGGTCGTGACCGAAAGGACAAGGTCGCGGCTACAAGCGGCCGAAATGAGCTTCCTCCGTAGGGTGGCCGGGCTCAGCCTTAGAGATAGGGTAAGGAGCTCAGTCATCAGGAGGGAGCTTGGAGTTGAGCCGCTACTCCTTCGCGTCGAAAGGAGTCAGCTGAGATGGTTCGGGCATCTAATTAGGATGCCTCCTGGACGCCCCCACTGGAGGTTTTCCAGGCACGTCCAACTGGGAAGAGACCCCGGGGAAGACCCAGAATGCGCTGGAGGGATTACATCTCCCAGCTGGCCTGGGAACGCCTCGGGATCCCCCAGAATGAGCTGGAACATGTTGCCGGTGAGAGGGAGGTCTGGGTAAGCCTGCTTGGCCTGTTGCCACCGTGACCCGACCCCGGATAAGCGGAGGAAAATGGATGGATGGATGGGGTAATATACATTTCATTGGTGCTTATCCTAATAATCACTACAGATGTATGTGTCCAGTTGTTATCTCCGCTAGGAGAATCATGTGATCACTTGTGCGTGCGCATGTCTGCGTACGTGAATAATTGAGTGAGAGAGTGAGTGTGCACCTCTCAGTCTGTCAACGGTAAGTCTTGCATTCGCTGCTGCTGCATAACATTGTGGGTGGCCAGCATGCTCAACAACATCTCGTGGTTGTGATGACTGACACTTCCTCGTTTCATACCGCCATCGACTGCCTGCTGACTCCTCCCACACTACTCTTAACCGGCCCCCTGCCGGTAGGGGCCACACATACACTGCTCAGAGCATCGCCGACTCCAGCCACTAATCTGTGCCCAGAGACAAAGTGGGTGAAAACCATAGATTATATGTTCATAGGGAAAATAGTTTGCTTCACTTTTAACAGCTAACTGCACTACACACACAGATTACCGCATCTCCAATGCTCAGTTGCCACTCACCCGCTGCTCTGCGGCCAGAGACACGGTTATTCTTTATTGGGCATCAACCTTATGTTAACACTCGTATTGTCGAAAAAAATAGACTTGAAGCCTAAATAAACACTTCAAGTTGTGGTTACGCCACAGAGCTGAGATGCTGTTGTGTGAGACGTGCGAGTGAAAAACACGCCTGTTACATGTGTGGTCTAGACGGAGGATTAGCCAATTGTGGGTTGTGTTCATTCAATCACACAATACAACAGTGGTTGTTGCACCTTTCTGGTTGATGCTGTTATGTGAGGCCCTTCAGCACTGTGCAGAAAGCTGATATTTTGTTGCTACTACAACAGCAATGCAGTGCTGGTTGGATCTCTACCAAAGCTTCCGCAGATTTTAGCCTGGTGGATTAAATTACTACCACTCTGTGTGGTTGCTGAGGAAAGTCTCGTCTTCTGCGTTTATGTGCTTAGTGCCTCCTGAGATCATCGGAATTACACATTTTGTATAGTTCTCCAACTGTTTGGAGTACCTTATGTCACATGTTAGCAGCCCCAACAATCTGAGAAGCAGGAATATAGCAGAGGCCCTTCCTGTTAAGACGAAGAATCAACCCCAGAGGAAGGGGCCGAGGTCATCTTTACTGCATACCAGAGCGCGGATTCTCTCTAAATTTAATTTGCATGAATGCGGGTCCATATTGCTCCAGTTCAGAGGGAGGCCTGGCTGCTTCAGTGACAGGGGTGACAGGTCAGATCACACTTTCCAAACCACTTGATGGTGCTATTCCTGGAGCACCCCTCGAGCTGTTTGTTTTGTTAATGCAACCTGAGACCCCAGTCTCTGAATATAACATTCATCCATGCTAAAGCAAAGGAAGTGTCCTTTATCCCGCGGCCACGTTACTCATTCATGTGCATTCAGGAGTTGTTTATGTATTCAAGATGAACTTTATGTTACCTGTCCTTTGTTTCTGCCTCTACAGTACTTTTACCAGGATGAAAATAATCAGTATCGTGCATGAACACACTTAAAGAGCGCGTTCATTGAACATGCTCGTGTTTTTGGTGAACGGAATGGAATGTATGCAATTTCAACTAATGAGTGTGGACGTCTTTCAGGGCAGTTAACTATGCTCATGCACTGTGCGGATGGCAGCTGGCATGGCTAATGCAATCAAAAGAAAGGCCCACCACCTCAAAAGTCCCAAAAGTCAATTTGACCAGTGAGGAAGTGTAGGGAGGGGTCGAGCTCGTTACAGCTCAGTGCTCCCGGGGCAACATTTGAACACACGGAGCAGAAATGCTCCCTCGCCGATACTGTTCTGTGTGCTCTCATCACCGGCGTGCGCCTGGTTTCTATGTGCGCAGGTTTTGTTCTTTTTTATCATATACACATGAACTACAACGAAGCAGTCATTGACTCTTGAATCTTAGGCTCCCTTCAGTGAGGCTCATTAAAAATGTAGGGCTTCATTTAACAAAAGGAGGATCACACAAGTAAAGGCAACCTGAAAATGTAAGACCTTAGGAGGTCAAGTTCAAACATAGAGCTACCGTTAACATAAATAAGACATAAAGTAAAGTCATGTAAATGTGTTGTAGACAGCTTTTCAATTGAATAATAGATGGTTTGTCAGTTTCCACTCGCTGCATGCATATGTTGGACACAATAATAAGAACTGGACATGGACCCCCCCCATATTCTTGTGTATTCTCATTTATTTATTATTTTTATTGTTTGTTAATTGTTTTGTTTATTCATCTGCAATAGCAACTGCAATGTTTTAGTAGGTTACTGTTTGGTTACAATGAGTAAAGCTCATACAGGCACTTCAGTCAGCTACGGGGTCCTTTGTGTAGGAAGCGCTACGGTTCAGTAGATCAAAGCAGCCTGCAGTAGGCAGTTACGTTGCGCTGATGTGCATGTATTTCTGTGCTTTCAGGTGGTGAAAAACTGTATAAAAGTAGCAACACAGATGTATCATAACAGTGTAAAAGTAACGGACTATAAGAAATGCAAATATGAGTTTATGTTGGAGTTTTGCGAGTTCAATGTAATAATGTGTCGTGGGATATCACCTAGCTAGCACCCCACTAACGAGAAAGCCAGTATAGTAACCACCTGTAGGCTGTGGGAATGTGCAGAATGTCGCCAGTGTGAATGAAGTTGTCAGAGTAACAGTGTAAGCAGAAATACCATGTGTATATGTACAAGAGAAGATTATAATAAGTAGACCAAAGCAGCCTGCAGTATGCAGTTACGTTGCGTAAAGTAAAAATGTTCTTTAAAAACGTATTCACGCCTGGATGTCCCTTGTGCCCAAGTGTGCAACACATACAGTCTATTTTCAAAAGGAAATTCCAACATAGGTTTAGGTAGTTGTTAGGTCTACTTGCGCAACAAAAGTACTTGGTTAGGCTTAGGAAAAGGTAAGGAAAAGATAGTTTAGGTTAAAATAACGTTTGTCACGTAACTGGCATTTGTAAAATTCTAAGTTACGGAACAAAACTACAGTAAAATAAATCAATGACTTCTGGTTTCACAAGGTACACAAACAACGGTCTCCTGGGTGAAAGTCCTGTGTTTGTTTGACCCATCCAACCTCCCCTCCCACCTGCATCATGCAGACTTTCACGCTCTTAATACTACGTCAGTTGCTTAACCGTCTAATACTGACAACGATGGGTTTACAATGGAGTTAGCTGAAAGCCAGGTGCGTCTCAAACAAATGCTAACGGGTACCTCGTGCATCAATATCAGACAAAGAGGGGCACTGACCAAGCGGTGGCATTTGACAATTGGGGATATTTAAGGCAGTTGGAGACATGCTGCAACAAGCTGAGCAGTCTCCTTCATAGTCATAGTAGGGAGTTTGTGCAAGAAGATGAAGTGGGCTGCTTTAGAGAAGCGAGTTACTATTGTCAAGACGGGGTTGTTGCGATCAGAGAGGAGAAGTAGTCAAGAGAAATGTGGGAACAATGTCGCTGTGGGAGTGGGAGTAGTAAACCATATGGGCCTTGGTGAGAAGACTTGTTTTGGGCAGAGATTGAACGGATGGCAACTCAGGACTATGTCTGGAAGCATGCCCCCACTGGAGGACCACAGAATGAATCTGAGAACAGACCAAGTCTGGGACAAATTATCTGTTGCCTGGACAAGTCTCTGGATCAGGATCTTGGCGCTGGGTATTTAGGACAGTCTGCTCAGTGTCCACTCTGCCTGCTCTAGCTCTCAGTTAAACAGCTACAGGTAAGAGCGTGGAGGTCAGGGGTGTGTGGATCGGATTGGAGTTCATCAGAGTTCTTGTAAATAATGTTTCCTTTGTTTTAACTGTAATAATAGTCTTTCCCCAACCGTAACCATATTTAAGTTGCTCTGCACGCATACTGTTGACAGATGTAATTGTGAAAATGTTGGTATTTTATGTATCATGGGGCACATGACTAGACCCCACCCCAGTGCAAAATGCTGCACAAACCTGTCAGTCTTACGCAACCCAGATGACACTTTTGCTAGTTTAAAAGATACAAAGCGGTGTGAGCGTTTGGTAGAACTAGTCCAACAGTTTCCCACTACTCCAGTCTTTGTCTTCCGATCTGGAATGCTCGGCGCACAGAAATCAAATTGACAAGGATCTTCTCATCTGACATCCAAGTGAAAACAAACCAGTTCCCGAGGAGTTCCCAAAACCATAAGTCCCTATAAGAGATAAATCAGATCTACATTCCGTGCCTGCCCTGTTGCTTTCTTTTTCCCACCCATAGCTCTTAGCCATGAACACAGAGGAGGAATGAGGAGCCTAATCCAAGCAGGCTTCAGCAAATGTTTCATCTTGCAGAGAGGAGTCATGGCTATACGCACACAAACAAGGCTCGTGTGAATGCTGTGTACCTTCTGCCCCTGTGTAATGAAACTGTGACCTTAGAGATGAACGCACACTCACTTTTCTCTCCGACACACGCATGCACATTCTTTCCTGTCCCATTCTCTGCACACACGTTCACACCTCAGAGTGTTCAGTGTGTCCTGGATGCAGGAATTATCAGCCTTCACAGCAGATAGAACCACACGCTTGAGATCGCACCGGTATGCACTTACGAAGAGAGAGTGCTATACTCACATGTTAAATAGAGCCTGTGTGAATATTTGTGTCTATACATACTGCGGCAGTGAGATAGAGCTGGGCAGAAGGGAGTGGGTTAACCAAACAGTGTTCATAACCAGCCGAGTGCCGGATATCAAGGTCTATTTGCTGAAGGCAGGAGACGAGAATGACGCCATGCCACATACTATGTTGTGTGCGGTGGGAGAAGAGATAACATGAGGAGAGGACAGCTGGGGTGTTTCATTAAAGAGAACACCCAGTGGGAAAGAGATCCAATGCAGATACGACATCAGTGTTGGGAGAAGATTTACACCACCTATCACTTCCAATAATGACCGATACTGCAGGACAGACTCGCTGGTATTTAATTGTCCGTGACCATCAGGTGTAGGGAACAACCCACTGATGTCATTGCATTAACTACAAATTATCCTACAGTGGTGGAAGTACAAAGTACATTTACTCAAGTACTGTACTACAATTTTGAGGTACTTGTACGCAGAGATGGGTACTTGGACAAGTTCCAGTGAAACGAAAGTAAAAGTGTCTTTAGCTACTGTACTGTGACGCATTTCACGGTGAAACGGAATACAGTATGTGAGTGGTGTACAGCCACAACCAGGATTTAAATCAAATCCTTTGCATTAGATTGGAGGTCTAAAAAGTGGGCAGCCATCAGTGTTTTATCCGTTATCACTTCATATGAGTACAATATTGTTCATTTAAACAGTTTGTCTGTGTACAGTATGCTATATCTGTCACTACGGAATATGGCTCACTGGTACAAACACAAATAACACTGCTGGTTTGACCAGTACTAGTTTCTTGTTTATAACAAAGAAAGTGCAAAGTAACATGTGATATGAAGTGAAACATTATCATTATACCTGTAATGATGCCTCTCAAATGTCATTTTTACAATCCAGCTTCAATTCACCACCTCATCATCTGCGTCAGAGTTTCTGTACATGTGCGTACATTCTCCCGTCAAGTTTGTTTTTATAGATCACAACGTTAGCGTGAGAAGTGGCGTACGCCTCTTTCAGACGGCGTTTTGTGCGTACACAAGTTATAAATGAGTTATAAACCCCTGATTACTTATCCCACGAGATGAACCTTATCATCTCACTGTAGTGAGATGATATCACTCTCTCCTCTCCTTGGTCCATCTCTTGAGGCCATTTTAATTTCCTCAATTTTAAATGTAAATTGTATTGTTTTCAGCTGAAGCTGAGCGATTGATTGTGACAGAGGATGCAGAGGAAATGATAAAGGGAGTAAAAGATTGAGGAGAGGAAATTAATGAGGAATAAATGGAGACAGTGAAAAGTTGATAGAGGGAAGCAACAGAGAATAGGGCGAAAGGGACAGCAGGGAATTTAAGAGAGGAAAGAGAATTAAGACAAGAGGTGATGATGGAGGGATAGAGTTTATTCGCTCTTCAGAAGAAACCTGGGTGTTATTCTCATTTGTGTTCATTCTGACTGTGGCAAATGCTAACTTTGCGAATTGGAACATGCAACGCAAGTGAAACTTTTACAATTTTCTTGAATTTGTATTTCAAACACTAATATTTGAATCAAACCAAAGAAAATATAGGCCCTGATGTTTTGCTCGAGTCCACGTTTCCCAAACCCTAAAGTACATGCATGGCTTTGCAGGCGCCTGTCCAAACAAGGCTCGAAACGTGATCGCAAGGATCTTGAACTGGCTTCTGAACTTGATGGGAAGCCAGTGTAGAGAAATCAAAATGGTAGTCATGGAGTTTAGCTCAGCTGGTAACAAGAGCGAATTAAACAATTACTCAAGACTCAAAGCCTGGCCCGCAGAAACACCTAGATTATGGAGGGTAGGTTTAACAGAAGGGGATAGAGAGCTTTCGACCAGCATTGGGACTAGCTGGGGCAGATGTAAGAACCTCCGTTTTGTTAGAAGTCAGCTGCAGTAAATTATCTGCCAACCAATTTTTTATGGAGTTGAGGCAATTTTTCCAAACGGACTCGACATCGCAGGAGAGCAAAGTCAGTGTGACCCGTTAGCCTGCAATTATGACCAGGTTGATAAATACGGTAATTTTCCTCTAGTTTCTCAGCAGCAGGCCGAGAACAGCATCTCTTACCGACACAACATTCTCCTTCTTTTGATTTCCTCCACTGCTGGGAGATCCATCGGAATATTAATGCTGTGAAAATGAACACAGCGAGATGCTCCGTTACTCCGATTCCTCACTCTGTCAACTGTCAATCACAAGTTTCCCTTTCTCCAGTGCAAGCCTTTAAAACCAAGCAGGACTGGGGGAGATCAACTTGCACATCTGGAAACTGAGATATGACAAGAGCTGTGAAATTCACGCCACATGACCGAACCAGCAATATGTCAGGAAAGCCAGGGCAACATTTGACAGCAACTTAAGGTGCTGTGTAACTGACATTACTGGGTCAGTTCACTGACTACTTGTACTATTACAGGCATGCGATTGGCAAAAGTCCAAAAAGCAGAAAAACATATGGATTGTCCACATCCGGCAATGCCACACACAAAATAATTCTATCCCATACCACCCTCATGTTACATTGCTTTTCTGTTTGTTTAACTGATGGAACTTGCAGGAAGTAATCCTTCGAAGTCTCTAGAACCACACAGAGGGCTCAATATTAAGCCTTTCATGTTCATAATAAAGTAGCCTCTGGCCTAGACGCTGGGCTTCCATCTACGGACCTCCAGATGCCCCTTCCTGCACATTTTTCAGTCTCTGTTCGAGTGTGTGTGTGTGTGTGTGTACGGTAGATGGGCTACCGCAAAAATGGATTCATGTTATGTATTCACAGTGTAAAGAAAATTCATATTTACATCACTAAATACCTAGCCTTTATTTGACTGCAAAAGTGGTGATAGAAATGTAGAAAAAATGTAGAGAAATAGAGCATGGGATTGAAATGCCGTAAATGGTACAGGAATCAAACCGGGGACACTCTGCTCAGGACATTTCCACGGGTCAACGTTGACGTGTTTTACCTTACTTTTGATACGTACTTATGAATGAATCGTTGTCAAATCAAGAGACAAAGATCACAGATAAACTGCCAAAACATCCTGCAACAGTTGCATGACATGAATGTGATGAGGCATTAATAACAGCACAGACACTGAGCGATGTAGAAAAAGGACATCATTTATTTACAAATAGATATTTCGCAGAGTGACTCAAAAGTTTCTGTAAAAGATTGTCATACCAAAACACGGTTCAGTCGTCTCCAAGTTGAATTGTACAACAAGTGTGACACGGTGAGCATAAAATACATGCACATATATATCTGTACACTCTGATCCCGTCACCAAAATAGATCTGATTACAAAAGATAGTGCTCAATATAAACATCTGTTTCACCAGCTCGCTCACCGTTTGCTTTTCACAAGTTCTGAGATATTCCTCCTCTGGGTGCGGTGTACTAAAATAACAGAGCTGCTCAAGCTTAGCAAAAATAGACTCTGCGGTGTCTCTCGCTGCCGCGGTCTGAATATTAAAACACTTTTCCATCTTCGACAACAAATACTGATGTGTTGTTACTGGCTGAGGAGAGGGTTTGGGGAAAATACGATGCGTTTCTTTTCTCTTCTCTTGCGTTTCTTTTTACAGGCAAAGCTAGTGTTTCCCTCACCCCGATTGAGGTTAAGCCGGCAACAGGAAAGTGAAACGCTCAAGATCCGTGTTCACGTGCTTCAATCTATAAACTCCATCAATCTTCAATTTGTCAGCACTTCTAAGCAGCATTGCAGGAAAATGCATCTCTTAATCCTGCAGAAAGGGATTTATATACATATGCATACATATATAGGGTCTCATGCATGCATGGGGTCTCTTAATAGGAAGATGAGGTTGTGGTTATTGATTTGATTGGTGTAGTTTCCATTTTTCTTCATTACAGCCACTATGTGTTCTCTATTAAATGGTGCCCACCAGTGGTAGCATCCAAAAAGACATGGTGGCAGACAGTAATGCACATGGCTACACCCACAGACACACTACAGTTACATCTGTCCCCTGGACACCGACAATAAAAGCATGAAATGGGCTTCAAGTGCCATGACAGACGCGTATATGAGGGAACACACCGTCGCAGCGTCAGCGACTACGCTAACATGCACTCGATGTTCTGGTCTTTGTTCTCATTCCTGCATTCGCAGGAATGAGGACAAAGACATGTTTACATGCAACGATACAGGACTCAACACTAAGGACTGCCTGCTGACTCGGGGTAAATCAAATGACACGTCGGGCTCCTGAATCTAGGAACTAATTTGCCCGGATGGGCAAGTGGTAAAAAAACAAAAAAAACTTTGTTCTTTATTTTATTACCACTAATAAATAAAACAATTTGTATAGAAAGTAAGATTTCTGACCCAGACGTAAAAAAACATTTACATGAACCCTGAATGAAAATGAATATTCCACTAATATTTGTGTTTACATGCAGACGTGCTAACTCAGATTTACGTACAATGTCACTATGACGTACGTCCTACCGCTCAGCCCTCTAAATAACTTATATAAGAATTAAGTTTAAAGTAGGTGTGTTTCTACGTCCCACTATAAATGTGGGCTTTTTCTCTCGCCTCGCAAACCACTGGCTAGTGAGTCTGTTTACACCGCACAGAGCCGTAAACAGGCACGAGGCCCTGTGGAAGCAAACCGCCATCAACAAAACCATTTAGACGCATATTCTGAATGCACTGTGCTCAAGTCCAAAGAATGCTCCTAAAACCAGAAGAATATTGGCATATCCCATGTCTTGAATCACAATGATACATTCAGAATAAGGCCTTATTCATAAAATAATGCATCATAGACCTGTATCATATTTGGAACATTTGCGGAACATTAGTGTGCATGTCAACATAGTCGCTGACCAGGAAACTAGAGGCCAAAGACTGAAGCCAATTCTCGATAAAGAAACATATGCTATAATGTATTATAAAATCAAACGTAAACGGAACAGGGATCTAGCAGAAGTGAGATCCTCACCACAGGGCTCCTCCTCTCCGCATCAATCTCCTCTACATAATTGTGTAGAAGCTATAGTGAAAATAAGTTAGAGTGGATTGGTTTTCCCGGTGACAGATGGCTGCTGTCAGACAGGCTGATAAACGGAATGCAGAGTTCCTCTGAGCGAGGCCTCGGACAAAGAGCTGCGACGCCCTCTGCTGGCAGCTACAGGTAACTTCTAGTCACATCACTATCGTTCTCTACCTGCCACGGGTTTGTAAACTTCACAGACACGCCCTGCCAAGAAGAATAAACATTCGGCCATGTTTCTTCCAGAGCAGCTACCGCTTTACCCTCTCAGTCACATAAAATAGATCGAAACTCTTCCCCATGTAGAGGATTTATTGCTAAAAACCCAAGCAGCCCACTTCTTCTTCACAGTATCAGAACTCTCCCTCTCAGAAGCACGTCAAACATCACCAACGGTGAGCTACAAACACACTTCAACAAGTGGAGCGAGAGGTCAACGAGTCAGAAGAGGAATTATCTTATAGTTTAACAGTTTAATCAAATCACATTCTTCTAGAACAAAAGCCACTGATGCACTTTGATGTCCCCAATAGAGGACGAGAACATTACAAACTCGCGCAGAAGTCTCGTGCACACAATAACAGATTGAAATGCTGGTCACTAACAAACATTTCTCTATCTTGAGGCTCATTTTTGTTTTATAATTATTTCTCGCAGGTTATGATGACATTTAATGACAAGCTATTGCTGAGGTCTGGTGAAGCAGACTTGAAGTTAACCAGTCAAAGGGAACCTTCAGTGTTGTTCAGCTTGGACCGTAAGTCACTAATGGAAACAACAATATTTGTAATTGGTCCGGTATGGAGTGAGAGCTGTGACGTGATCACTGGGGTCAACTCTTCCCCTCAATGAACGTCCACTAAAAGTGCTTCTTTGTTACCACTCACAGACTCTCATTGAAAAATAGAAATAAAACCCTTTTGCTTTGCTCTCTCTCAATCTAGTCTGTTATTGTGTCTGACCAAGTCTCACTAGAAGAAGTCTTCTTCAGAACTCTCGCCAACTAAATATTCAGCTGAGACATTAAAAACCATTTACAGAACACAAACTCTGATAACTCTCCAACAAGTCACCTCTTACAAGATTTCCGAATGAGACTTTGTTTGACCCAATAACCAACAGACCGGATCAGGTGAAAGGTAAAGAATAATGTTCAATTTCTCTGGAGGGTTCTTTCCATAATGTCAGAACAATCTGAGCAAAAAGGAGAACTTGTATTGGATGAACATTGACGGTGAGGATCACATTACGGCCCGTTTAGCGGCTGCAGCGCTCTCCTTCAATACTGGAACAGTTTTAGGACCTCAAAGTAAAAGATCTTCAAAAATGTTTGAAGACTAATAATCTCCAAGGCCAAAAGACCAAAACATACTCCGTGTAAGGACACAAATGCAGACGTTTCAGGATACACAAACTCAAGTTCGGGAGTTGCAGTGTCGGAAAATATGTCGAACAAAATCCTAAAGCTTCGGATTATACTACACAACACGGCCGTGGACACCAAACGAAGTATGGACGTCTGCACATGGGTCCCTGCAGTCCTTCATGGACATCAGCAGACCTAATGAACCCACACAGCACCTGAACCAGGGTGCAGTGCCCAGAAGGAAGCACAGGGAAGTTCATTTGTGTTTTCATTTGAATTGTTTTGTTATTTTAATTTGATTAAAGACTTTCTCGAGTAATATCCACTAAAACTATTAAAGATTACATAACGCTGCATGCTTTAGTTGATATTGTACTGTCAAACACTTTCACACCTGTAGCTCGGTTCACTTGGTCCGGACAGAAGAAACCATTTTCTAATGGACTGATAGACTGCGTTTGACTTTGTGATTGAGACGGAAACAACCGTCCAAGCAGTCTCGATGCAGTTGTTTGACTCACAGCTTTTATGTCCTTCCTCACAAACAGCTACACATAGTATGTTTCAGCCATAACTAACAGCGAACCCCTCTAAGCTATCCCATCACCCTCACCAACAGAAACCGACCACCAGCACATACAGAGGTATATAAATAGCTATGAGTACATCGTATAAAACACTGACCGCGTCCAGCAGAATGTTTCTCTACCACAGCAGAGTCGGACTTCCAGAGGAAAAAACGAGCCCACAACCTCATAAAGGTAGGTGATGTAGATGTGCTCCTGCTGTGCATTTCCTATTCCAACATCACACCAAAGGAGATTTGTGAGCCTCTGTGGACCACAATGCAGTGCAGCCAGAAGAAAAAACGGTTTCTCCAACAACCCACTACAACGATTTCCACGCGTCACTCCAGAGCTGCTCAAAGGCATCAAAGGATAATTCAGGTCTATTAGAACATGATAGAGTTCTGTTTAGACTCAACCCCACTAGTCCCGCCCAATTCAACATCCAATCCTGAACCCAACCCGACCCAAAACCCCATACTTTGTCGAGACGTGTAGCAGGACTCAGGTCTTATTTTCATAGCTATTTTCATAGCTTTGCCCATGGTTTCTATTGGTTAAGGGGGGTAGACATGACATCCTTGAAGATGTCACCGTGAATCGGATTAATCAAAAAACCAATCAGCTGTTCCAGCCCTAATGTATGCGTACAGCTACTACAAATAAGGAACCAGGAAGTGGACTGTCCGAATGCAATACCGTGCTTATTGTATTATTATTGGTAGAAATGGCTGATGGCTGCAGAAATTACAAAAATAAGACCTAATAAACTAGAATTATCTAGTCTTTGAGTTTGACCGAGTGGAAAATGAGTACACTGATACGTTATGATGCTCCGTCACAGATTGATGAGATCTGTGTGTGCGAGAGGATCTGAGGAGGAACTGGCCTTCAGGTTCATTCCCAGCAACGTGAACCACCGAGACCAAGTCACTCTGTAGAGCAGCTTCAGAGGATTTATCCACATATCGAGGGTCCATAGATCGTAGAACATGGCAACTTAGTCCAAATGGCTGTTAGCGCTGTCGGCCCTAACTGGACCTCACCTGAACTCTTAACTTGGCAAAAAGAAAAAAATAAACATGACATGACAAGAGCAGAGAAGTGTGAGGGTGTGGAGGGGGTCAGGAGAGGCAGAGGGAGCTGGGGAAGGAGGTGAGGGTGCACACCGGTGTGGGCAGGCCATAGTAGGAGGGGTCAGTGAAGGTGAAGAGGAAGAGCAGGAAGAGGAGGACCCCTATCAGGTAGGAGGAGAGGATGGCGAAGCGGTGGGGGTGCTCCATCGCCGTGCTGACAGCTGGGAAACCCATGTAGTTACAGAAGGAGTGGCAGAGCACCGGACCCATCAGGTGACCTGCAACACACAAGAAGAGGAGATAGACCAGTATACGGGGGGGGGGTCGAAGGCGACATGACTTTTTCTGGGTTCTGGACAAACTGTCAAAAGCGAGTCAGACTGCGGCCATTTGTCCACGTCATTTCATTTATTTTCAACATGCTGATTTGCACAACATGCAGAAGGTGTTTCTGTTATCTTCTAAATGTTTCTCCATCACCTCTATGCTAAAAGTCAGTTCTGCACCGCTGTTGCTATGGTAACGTAACATTACACCATGTGTCATCTAACGTTGTTATATTTTCTGTTTACTGCCAAGTATGAGTGAGAACATGACTTTAAGCAACCATTACCGTCTGTATCCTTTCTATTATTCGCCCTACTGATGCAGTCATGCATTTGATTATCTTAACTGATATTACTCCGGAGAGGAAATCAATCCACGTCATAACCATTAAAAGGTTGAAGTCAAGTGCTGCAGTAGAAACACTGATAGTGTTGCTATAACATAAGGAGATTAAATGAATCTTTTTGTCACAACAATCCTCTAGAATTTGAGGTCCAGTATTTTTCTTATACAGCATCGAACAAGTAGGCGCTGTAATGGTGTTACATCTGTTTGTTTTTAAGAGAAGATAAATGAATAAAATGTTGAAATATTAGTCAGACAAGTTGGCTGAATTTGTTGTTACATTAAATCAGGAATTTAAAAGAGTTGGATCAATCAATAGGGTGCAGCCCTAACTGTGAGCCTGATTAATGTAGATTTGTCATCACTCCACTTTACTGTTAGACATTTTGTGTGAAATCGTCATAATCCGCACATGAATTTGTGAGTTACAGTGTGACCTTTGACTTCCAAATTCTGATCAGCTCATCCTTGAGTCACGGTGGACGCTTGTGCTGAATTTAAAGAAATTCCTTCCAGATGTTCCTGAGATCCACGAAAACGGGACAGATGAACGGACGGAAAACTAACAATAAAACCTGATTTGAAGCAGATACTGACTGATGCCTGAGGGTTAGTGGAACATTTCATGTCCAGAATGATCCAGACGCTGTTGCAGAAGATTTTCTTCCCAAGTAAGAACAAAAGACTTTGGTTGTAATTTGATTGTTTTTTGGTGTGAAAATAATCATCTTCCAGAATTGACGTATTGCCGCCTAAACGTTATCAGCAGGTCAACACACCTGTGACGTAAATGAAAGCTCCTCACCTGTTCTGACGAAGAGGAAGGCCGTGTAGGCCCCAAACACCGCTGTGTAGGAGAACTGGAACACTGTTAAGGACCAGAGAAACACATCTCCTCATCATCTCCTCCCTCCTGATACGATCGTGTGGTACAGTGGGATCCAGTCACACACACACACACTACGCTAACACACGTCGGTGCTCACCTGCGGAGAGGAAGATCCCCGACAGCGTCCCTTGTCTGAACCGCAGCAGCTCGATCACATGGTGGAAGTGAGCTGGAGGAGAGACGGCGGTACGTTACAAGTGTCGTGGATTTACATCAGCTGCTTTCACAGCCATGTCCTCCTGAGTGCTATGTGCTATGTTTTTTTCCGATCACTTGGGGGCAGCAGAACAATATGTAAACGCAGCATTGTGTTGTTTCTCTGATGTGACTGGATGATTGTATTTGCATCTGTTGGTGTTCCACCAGCAAAGGATCTTGTAAAGTTGATATTGCTAACATGCTAGCAAACAGCTGCAGGCAGAGAGCAACGTGATCATCTCATTGGTGTCCACTAGAAGAATTTAAATTCAATAAATCCCTCTGACTTTAGCTCTGGTTTGGGTCTCCACCACCTCTCCACTATGCTCCACTATGTTCACCAGCTGCTCTCTAACCGTGTCTGTCTGCTGTTGAGCAGGTACGTGTTCTGTGGCTTTATCAGAGACTTTTCACTGAAAACAGCTGCAGATGCTGCAGGAAACCATGCTGACGAAAGGCTGAACATCTCTGTAGAGCTTAAGGGAAACTGCAGAGTCTCTGTGGGGTCCTTTAGTATTATGCATCATAATACATTTCTATTGTAAAAATATTGATTAAAGCAACTTCCATAACAGAAGGTATCATGTTAGGGAAGAACATTTTAAGAGCAGATTTGTTTGAAAAGTCTACACCTACGAAGACATTGACTCTATAAAGAACTGCAAACTCCAGAGGAGTGAAACGTGTGACACGATACGGAACCAGATAAATGTTATTGCTTTACTTTAGAGAGAAGATGGACCACAGGATAAAACTAAAAGAACAAAAGTAAAATCTACTCATTGTGCAGAATGGCCAATTTCAGAAGAATATACATATTATAGGTTTATAATTACTGATGCATCATGTGTTCATCGCTTTAATGCTGCAGCTGGTACAGACGGAGCTCATTTTAATCTATAGATAGATAGATAGATAGATAGATAGATAGATAGATAGATAGATAGATAGATAGATAGATAGATAGATAGATATAGATATAGATATATATATATATTATTTAAATGGCATAATGCTGATCTGTATCTGCCAAATAACTAGTAACTAAAGCTGAAGTGGAGTAAAAGGTTTCTCCCCCGAGATGTAGATGGAGACTTGGAACAGTGGGAAAAATAACTGAAGATCTAAAGGTGTTCAGTAAGGATTTGAAAAGTGTTGTTACAAAAAAATGACACAAAAAATACACACAACTCGCATTTGAGCTGCTAAACAATGGTATCAACACCGCTTCTTATCAAATAAAGTAGACATTACTTATACTACTCATTCACAAGGTAACGTTATGGATACAATGAAACTGACACTGGCAGAACTCACCGACTCCAAAGAAGAGGGGGCAGGTGAAGATGGCAGCGAGAGGACCGGCACAGGGCACCAACATGGGCAGCATGCAGGCCCTGAACACCAGCTCCTCCGTCAGCGGCGCCACCACCTGATTCCTCAACCAGCGCATGTCGCTGAAGCACAACATCCAGAACCATGGGTCTGCAGGAAGACAGAGACAGAGGAGGAGGCTGTAGAGACAGCGCTTCATTATAGTTCACGGGCGGTTTGTGTGCAGATATGGAGATTTTGTCCAAATTTGAAAATGGCGCTAAAAATCTGTGACTTCATCCAAAAAGAAAGGAAAAAAAAATAAAAAATAGATGACACAATCCAGCATGTTGCCTGTCTCACCCAAGGCCACCCGGATCCCATCCATGAAGCTCCAGGGACAGTCCATAGCTAATTGTGTGAGGGGGCCCAGAAACAGGACCTGCAGCAAGAACCACACACAAGACAGGCTCTAACTTCAGGCAGCAGGATGACATTGACGATATCACTACTTATGAAAAGAAACAGCTTATTACTACAAATGTATGACTTGTGTGTGTAATAGTTAATGTTTGTCACTCCAACTGAAAGGTTCTATTGATAACATTGGCTGTTGGTAGTTTGTTTTGTTTAAAAATGCCAACTCGGGTTGTATTCCCCGATGCCGCAGCGGCTGTCAGCAGTATTTAGTGTGTGTGTGTTTACGTCATTAAAGAGGTATAATAAGAACTGTGTGCTACACAAAACATGCAGTCATTCTCATCGCCATTCAGCTCTCGTCCCAAAATCCATTTTCATCCTCCTCGATCCTACTTTCTCCGGCCCCAGGACGACGGGACGTCCTTAGGCTCGAGCCCCGGACCACTAGATAAACTATTTTTCTGCCAACTAAATTTGCTTTAATCATAAAACACAGAATTCAGACAAATTAAAACAGAAAACATGAACTTTCAGAAAAAAATTAAGCAGAATCTGGGAAAAAAACAATAAAAGTGATTTAATAGGGCCCTACGTCTTGACTGACGGCGTCGTCACAAAAGCGTAGCACCCACCCTCCGGTTCCCCCTCAGGTAAACACTGTTACGTCTGTCAGCAGTCTATGCTGCTGTTTGCACAGCTGTTTGCACAGCTGTTGGCACTGTTGAGAGCCGAGCTATGAATTGCGTATAGAGAACCTTTCAAGCGACGCTCGGTGGTTAAACTCTGCTTATGACTGATCATAGAAGATGTGTTCCTTACCATGGTGAGCATCAGAGGAAGTATGATTGCAGGAATAAGGCCTTCAAACCGGATCCCCATGAGAGCCAGTAACGATGGGACCGTCTAACACACAAACACACCAGTGTCAGTCTGATGACACAACAGCTTATGTGTCAGACAGCAACAAGACAAAACAGCACATGTGTGGCAAAATGAATACATTAAATCCTCAGGGTTTATAGTCAGTGGTTTCTGAGACACGGACTCACCCTGACACCTGTGAATTCTCTCCATGCCCACACAAAGAGAGGCGACAGGCCCGACACGATGAGTACACTGGTGAAGCGTCTCTTGATCACAGTGGGGTGATCCCTGAGAAAAAGGACCAGTAGAGACATTAATCACACATCACATGATGGGGGACAAAACTCAAGCTGGCAACGGTTTACAGCAGTCAAACACCACCAGCACAGACGTGCTTTTGCTAATGTGCAGAATGTTAATCATATCGTTTTAACGCTCTGTGGCTTCTCGCTTAACCGATGGAGCATCCTCGCCCCACAGACTATTTCTTGGCTAGGACCAGCGACTTCCTGGAGTCTCTAATGGTTACCTAGCAACTGCTCCCAACCAACCAAGAACACTCTGGCACATAACCGGCTCTGATCTATTCAAGCGTCCCAATAAGCCATGACGGCGTGACAGTGAGCCAGCATGCACAAAACCACGACTAGGGCTGTACCAAAAGTCAGTTATTTTCACATTCGAATATTCAATTGAGGTTTTCAAGTAAAGCTTTGCACGTCATCACCCAAAAAAAAAGGGGGGGG
>NW_022280174.1:103053-106378 GCF_004355925.1 Anarrhichthys ocellatus
TGTGTGGGTGTAGCTGAGGGTGGGGGATTTTTTGTTATCATGTTTGTATAAACGTAATTTATGGTTTGGTTCAACAGAATATAGACAGCGAAAATATTTTTTTAAATGCTAAATGCCAACGAATATGTACTGAAGCAGAACATTTTGATAGATAAAAACACGTTTACATCTTTTTTCAATACATTTTGACATCGGGTGCTGATGTGTGAGAGAGGAGAGCGATTACACTCTCTGCTAACCAGATTACCATGAGACACCCTGAAGAACTGCTTATTTTAATGTATACTGAGCTCATGTAGTGCATATAAAGTTGTGCTTACTCAAAGTACCTGGGCCATGTAGTATTATTTAGGCATAAACTGTCTGGATAAAGGGGGCCTCACAGCTGACTTTCCTTTGGGGCCCCTAAACCGGTTCGTACAGCCATGGTTGTGCCAAACTGAGGAATCATCAGATACTTTCTTCAGTGTTTCATAACAGGCCACATGGCTGCGCTACTGTCAAACACAGTGTGAGGGCCACAAGCTCAGAGAGAAACGTACTATTCCTGAACACATGTAAAGATTTGTGACTTTAATGTTAACGCTCATTGAGCCATATGGTAAATGTGTCAGAATGAACATGGTGTAAATGAACCACGTAGCAGAGAGCACTACAACCGCAGAGAGGGTATCCGTCACACCGCTGTGTGGCTCACCTCGGCAGGTCGCTCTTCCACACGTACAAACTGCCCACATAAGAACACGCCAGCAGCAGACAGGACAGCACCGACAACCAGCACAGCCCGTCCGGTGGCACGAAGTCGCCATTGCTGCGTTTCATTCCATCTGTCAGAAAGTTTGGCGAGAATTCCTCCTCTTCCGCCATGGCGACTGCCGGTTGAGACTCAAGCAAACGACTCCTCGGCACCGGGGCGGTCGGTGGACCATCTAACGATATAAAACATCCACCAGTATGAGGTGTGAAGGTGTCAATAATCTCCTTTCCAAACGTGAGCTAATGTTACTAGCTGGAGGGCTAGCTTCTGCGGCGCTCTATAACGACGTCATCATATGTTGCATTTTTTTTTCCTTCTTCTTCGAGGGGTTTTATTGCAGCTGGCATTGTTACTGTAGCATTACTGCCATCTTGTGTCGTTAAATATGTCCCTTTTTGGTCATTTCCTTTGTTAGGTTAGTTTCATGAGCCCCCCCAAATCAAACAGCCTTTGTCTGATTTGCACACTAACGTTACCCTTAACACTCTCCTAAAATATCCTAAAACGGAAAAAGCAAATTAGTTTTACATTCCGGACTACAAAGGGGTCAACATGAAAAAACTATCAGAATCAGCTTACGCATACATGGAATTTGTCTCCGGTTTCGACTCCGCTCTCAATGTACATACACAGATTTACAGTAAACAAGAAAATATATATATAAAGAATAAAAAATGGCAGCAAAAAAGTAGAACAGATGTAGGTATAAACATGATTCTGAAAAAACTATCTATCAAATCCAAAGTGGATTTAAGGTATATGGTTCAGAATATGTATCTCTAAACATAATTCTCCCATTCAGATTTGTTTTATCCGTGCTGGTAGCATTTAATTATAACCCAAAATGAATTACAAGTAAATCAGCTTGATTTCTTTAAAAACTCCACACTGTATTACTTCTCTTTCATCTGTTTTTTTATTGTATAATTAAAATATAGTTTTATGATGTTTGTATCTATTGTCTGATTTTATAGATATTTCTTATGTTTTGGTCATGAGCTTTGGTTGTTTAGTACTGGAGGAGCCTGGTATTGTTCACACTGTCACTGTGTCACGGCTTACTGGGACACTTGAATCGTTAATGGTGCATTGTTTTCCAAGTCTCCATTTTTTCAAAGGACTTTGAGGACTTTTTGTCCATGTTAACTTAAAATTTGAGAAGAAACGTTCATTCTTTCCTTTGGAAACGGAACAAAACCTTCATGAAAAATAATTCAATGTGAATATTCCACTTGTTTATAATTGCTTGGATAGATGTTACTTTTTAGTAGCTTGAACCAGTTTATGTTTCTGAATCTATGGTGCAGTTTATAGGCTACTAATCACAGAACAGTTGATGACTACCGAAAATGTATTTGTCTGTTAGTCAAATGTCATATTCATAAATCCAGAACAACTAGCAGTGCAACCTTACACTTTTCTCTCTTGTATGTGTCCTGAACAATATCTCTGTATCAGAAAAAAAACATGACAAACTGTTGCTCTTCAGGACAACATTATAAAGCCCATCTGATGTTTAGTGATGTATTTTGCTAGCCGTTTTGATTTGCCCAAACAAGCTATATTGTGTAGGCCATAGGTAAGCTATGAATGGTATATTTCATAATCCCTGTTTGGATGTAATATCATTGAAATATACAGGATGCCTACCTAGCAAAAGTTCATATGGTATGTTAAAACTCCTTTCAAAATGAATTAGGCCTATGTGTGCAGATCTGTTCATTATTATTTCAATTCATTATCAATTATTCTGATGCCATACCTTTTTGTTTGTGGGAAAAACTGGAACTATTGTCACCAGATGGCGCCAAAGTAATGAATGTAGTGGAATGAACGTCCATGAGGTCAGGGTAATGGACATTTCAGTCTGGACTAATCCTTATAAACAGATATCTGCATATCTGTAGGCAAAGGGACATGCTTTTGGTATCAATTATTAAATAAATATTTGTAGTCCAAGTAGTATTAACCGATTACGTTTTGAGCAGGCTTTGGTTGAATGCAGGTGACCAGCCTGGGTTGATATAAGTGTGCACCAGAGCAGTGGACCTAAGACATTATCATCCCCAGAGGCCTAACGCCTAAAGCCTTTTACTTTAATGTGGGCGGTGCAGAGTTGAGGTCAATGCAGGTCAAAGCTGTAGTGAAAGTTAGCTGATGATTAGCACCACGTTAGCATAATAGCTAATGCTAGGACGTCCGGTTCCTTTTGGTTTATTGTTTTATTCTTCTCTTTTGTAAAGAAGGGCTTTTGTAGCTCTTTTGCTTGCTGATATTTTTAAAGGAGGAGGATAAACAACACCAACCTCAACCTGGCAACCCAAAACTTGTTCCCCATTAATAAATAAATAATTCATCAACCAATAATAAAGCCATAAGTTAGGTCTTTGATCGTAAAATGATGCATTGGTGCTTTTATGAGTCCTTGAAGGCACCATGATTTGGAACCCCAAATTTACCGGGTGCGCGTAAAGGCAGCACAATATTCGTGTGACAAATTTATTTTTCTTTCTCGAGCCAAAGAGAGAGAGAGAGAGAGAGAGAGAGAGAGAGAGAGAGAGAGAGAGA
>NW_022280174.1:106388-121598 GCF_004355925.1 Anarrhichthys ocellatus
AGAGAGAGAGAGAGAGAGAGAGAGAGAGAGAGAGAGAGAGAGAGAGAGAGAGAGAGAGAGAGAGAGAGAGAGACACGTAGGCGTAACATCGGGCTGTCTGCTGTTATATCCAGCAGGATTGAACGTGTCTCAGTCTCCGGTGTAACGTGAACGGAGGAGAGGCGATGCTACCGCTCCTGATGCCCTGCGCTACTTCTTCTTCTTCTTCTTCTCTACTCCTACTCTCCATCTCTCCACTTCCCAGGCCGTACGGGGACTGACAGAACCCGCACCCAGACACACGCGCACACCCAGCCACCCACCCAGAAGGAGGAATTAGACACAGATCCGAGCCGGTCCCGGACCTCCATTGGCAAACATCAGCGGGTACGGGCCTCTTTATCTGATTCCCCCTCCATCACCTGTCTTTTATTCTAGCAGCCGAGGTCCACACACGAGCAGATGGCCGGAGGCGCCAGCTGGCCTGCTGGCCGCTGTACTGCTCTTCCAGCGACACCGTTTACGTTAAAGTCACCTTTATATTTGTGGATTTCTCGCCTGTATTCTTTATGAGGTAAATTGAATTGGCTAAGTGATGTCAAACTGTTGGAAGTGACGCAAAACGGGGCTTTGGTACTTTGTCCGCGGATTTTGCTTTATTATGAGCATTTTGTAATTATTATTTACCTCGACATCGCTGATGTGTGTGTGTGTGTGTGTGTGAGACAGGGAGATGTGTGTTTGTGCGTAAGGAGGGCGTGTGTGCGCGCGTGCTGATCCCTTTATGTAGTGTGTGTTGTCTGTGCGGTGGAATCCCCCGTGTACAAACCCATCCAGCACGATGGGCACAATAGCCCGTTTATGTCGCCGAAAACGGACATTTAAATGTCACAACATTTAGTGGGAAATGATTGATTTTGCATGGATGCCGATTTTCTTATTTTCCCCCATTTTCAAAGCACAGCCCGTTACTGGTCAAATCCGATCCGGTTACTACACCATCGAGAGAGCAGAATAATCCACACACAGTGTGGCCCTGGGAAAACGCAATCCGCTGCAATCCGTACACAGAGCAGGAATAATGAGGGGAGACAGAGGCCATGTTTGAATCATCTGGACCCGAAATGAAAGCCTCTCTGGCGCATTAACAGTTCCGTGTTCCCCTGCTTCTAGAGGGTTCTGGATGCTTTCAGGAGGAGAGGATTTGGTGGGATGGTTAAAGGGAAATGAGCTCAAAATGGCTCACAACACACACACTCTCACACACACACACACACACACACACACACACACACACACACACACACAAAGTAGCAGCAGTGGTGCTTTGATGTTATTCATGATCCAACAATATTGTAGCTTTGCTGAGTAATGAGTCATATTTGTAGCTTGCTGGGGAGATGACAGTGTTCGGCATGTGGGCCTAAACATACTTGGCGATGTTGTGATATGGGGTGATGCAGATATGTGAGGCCGAAAATATGTAAAACCAGATGGTACGATCGGTGTCGTCCACCTCTGCATTAATGGATGTGATGCAGCCAGGTTATTAATTCATATTTAATGCAGAGATGATGTATGGGGATTGCCTGTCTAGAAGACAGCTGTTAACCTGAAGTGATTTATTCTGACAAGTTTGGATCAAATTACAATGACTTACAATCTTACTCAGAACTGTAGCATTAAAGTTGTCACATTTACATGTGCCTGAAATATGAAAAAGGCCAGTATATAAAATAATGAAAGAGCCTGTGTGACTTTTGACAGAGAAAATAACACAATATCGCTGACTAATGAAAAGTTGTATTGGTTCACAATAAACCACACCTTTGTTCAATTCAATACACTCGGTGATTGGTTGCTACAGCCTCAGTAGGTCTGGTATGACCAGTAGCCTATGGTGACTAATGCTATCTGTTAGCGTACCTTAGATGTTGCTATATATCTGAACTGAGTCCGTCCACTGACTAGTCTGCTCTTCTCGTGCCTCTGTTCACGATAAAATCTTTCGCGATTACAATGATACATTTACGAGATTTATTTTTTAACAAAGTTCTGTTTGTATCTGTTTTCCTCTACCAGCAGAAACACAAGACAAATGTCGTAGCCTCAGCCATAGTACTCCATCGCTACTGTTGCAGCTGTAAAAGGGTGGATAAATTGTTCTGAGCCAAATTAATAATTTCACGATCAGAATTTGAGCAATTTGGTCCGATAACGTTCGGAAAGTCTAGAAGAGCCGCACCGTTGAAGTATTTTATGCCCATTCAAGCTAGTACAGGGCTAAATCAGAAGTTAGCCAGCTTGGCCAGCGGGAGTCTCTGGTGTCGAGAGCATGTCGTGAGCGTGAGCATTCTGCAAAACAACAAGAAGTGCTGTATATACCGTAAATATGTAATCAACGCTCACCCACCTCACCTGTTCTGATAATGAAATAACTGTATATTATAAACCATAATTAACCTTCTGGTTTCTTGGGTTCTATTTTTTAAACTGTAAATTGAGGATTATTGTGATAATTCAATATCGATCAATATAAAAAAAACGTATCGTGATAACATTTTTGGCCATATTGTCCAACTCTAGATCTAACTGACATGTTGAATGTATGTATTTTTTAATTACAAACCTACATTCAAGTGAGTTGCCATGTTTGTTGGAGTATGTTCAACCAACTGATGTGATGATCAGTAGAACCTCGTTCAGAACCAGGCGTCAACCTCCGGTTCTGCAGAGTGAAGTGTCTTAAAACGTGCATTCTCTCTACTGACCAGCAGGGGGCGACTCCTCTGGTTGCAAAAAGACGTCTGATTGTATAGAAGTCTGTGAGAAAATGACCCTACTTTTCATTTCATTTATTACCTCAGTAAACATTGTAAACATGAGTTTATGGTCTCAATCTCTAGTTTCAAGTCTTCTTCAATACAGCATGATGTTCATTTAGTAAATTATGGTCCATTTAGAGTCAAACAGACCATAAAGCAGGATATGCTTTAGGGCAAGCCTACTGTGATTGACAGGTCGCTGCCGCTACCAGAGCTGTATACAGCGTCTCTACGTCGCTCCTCCGCATTCCAAATGGGATCATTTCTGTTCATTGGCTGCAAAAGAGAACAACATGACTACAACCGTAATCCAAGATGGCAACGGCGAAATCGCCAAACTCGAGGCTTCATAATGGCAGTCCACAAACCAATGAGTGACGTCACGATGACTACGTCCACTTCTTATATACATATATGGTAGTGGTGTATAGTAACGAAGTAGAAATACTTCGTTACTGTACTTAAGTCGTTTTTTTGGATATCTGTACTTTACTTTACTACTGATATTTCTGTTGACTTTTACTTTTACTTCACTACATTTTTGCAAAGAAAACTGATACTTTACTCCGATACATTTCCCCTGAAACCTTCGTTACTCGCTACAAAATCAAATCTATCTTTGGAAAAAAAATTAATCATGAGACCAACATCGGGGACTGTGGTGGAACAGAGACTGCAAGCAAGCAGGTTTGGCGAATCAGTGGTCCTAGCTTGCAAGTTAAATCATTGGTTAATCACATCAATGCGCAATTGCAAACAAGTGCTCTCAAAGCCGCGGTGTTTTGATTCCCAGTGATGCCATATGCTATAGCTAGCGGGCGACTACATGAGCAGAATTCCACTCTACGATGACTGATTTCATGATGGAAGCACCTGCTACTCCCGCAACAAACTATGGTGGTGACGAAGATCAACACCCGTCGATCGCTAGCGAGTTAGTGAGCTGAGAAAGTGTTGACAGTTGTGAGATTTTGTTGTGTGGTGGCTAGCCACCACACCATAGGATTGACAGGAGCCGCGAGAGCGCAGCATTAGGGAAATCCTTCCCAGCTGTGCGCAAGCTGTCTGTGAAGCTGAACACACCTCTACCTGCCTCAGCGGCCTGTGAAAGGCTATTTAGCATCGCAGGACTAGTCTTCAGCCCAAGAAGAGCGAGACTGAATTCTCGCAATTTTGAAAACCAACTTCTTTTGAAGATGAACAGGACATTTTTCAGTTTCAAGTAATAACTGGGTTGCTGCTTTAGCATTGATCATGTTTTGATATTTGAGTCATTTTGTGGATGATCAGATGGAGTTATGATGGTTGCAGATTCAGCTTGAGCAAAACCTTTGCCCATTGTGTTCAAATCAGGCCCATAGGAGTTTACAAGGCAGGTGTCCTTTCTCACAACACTGACCTGATGCATCAAGTGGATATTTTTTGCTGAACACAACATTATGCATTTGCCCTCTACATCTAGTCGGAATGAGCATACTTATAAACGCACTGTTACAACTCCTTCATAGTGTCATATTGCTTTTCGGAGAATTATGATGATAAGTTCATAGTAGATGCAAAAGTATACTTATGTACAATATATTATGTTGAACATTGTTGCTCCTGGATGGATCACAGCCAACCCAATTATTGTCAACACAGCTCCATGTCCTTGGTCATGGTGCCACAGCACTTAAAAGAATAAACTTCATAATTCTCAAAATTCTGACCCTTTGCTTTTTTATTAACAGCATTTACTTGTACTTTTACTTTCAATACTTAAGTACATTTAATATCAGAAAATTACTTTTGATACTTAAGTACAATAAATATCAGATACTTTAAGACTTTTACTCAAGTAGTATTCTAATAGGTGACTTTTTACTTTTACTGGAGTAGTTTTCCAGTAAGGTATCTTTACTTTTACTCAAGTATGGCTTTTGGGTACTTTATACACCACTGATATATGGTCAGAACACACATCAAGCCATACAATAACAAAGAAGGAACATGCTCGTAAAACCCCCTTTTTACAACATAGCACCTTTAATAGCCTTTATATCTCCTTAAATTATTGATTTAGAAGCCTGATATTATGAGTACCACTTTAAGCAGTGACCAGTGATGGTAGTAGAAAAAAAGCTGTATTACTACTTGTAATTGCATTAACAGTAGGTCACTCATACTCTCTGTAGTTGTAGAAGCTGTTGCGGTAGCAGAAGTTTTCATTATAAGCCTGTAGCATTAATACCTATTATCACTAGTTTTAGCAGTAATAGTGTCAGAAATAGTAACAGTATTACTAGTACTGGTAGTAGAAGTAGATGATGTAGTAATAGTATTAGTAGTGTTCTAGTACTTTAGTACCATTAACCTCAGTGCTAGTTGCATTTGCGCCATTATTTTAAATCAACAGTAGTAGTAGTAGTAGTAGTATTGTTTGCAGCAGTAGTAGTATTAGCATAAATAATAGCAACAGTATTTAGTAGCAGTAAGGACTCAGTATACTTCAAAGGAACTATAAATCTGAAGAAAGAGTATTTAACTGATTCTTTTGAATTGTAGAAAGATCTTGCAACAGAGTAAACTCAAGGAAAAAGAGATATGATGCAGTTTGGTTCAAAGAGAAGTGTGAGCTATTATTATTACTAAGTAAGTCCACGTATGACCACCATAAAGAGCTGGTTAGGGACATGAAAAGAATGGAAAGAATTTGATTCCCAAACTTCAATAACTACACCCCAGATCATGTCCAAAATGTATAATGGTCTCCAAAACCACAGCTTGAAAAAAGAGATTTTTTTGTGTTTGTGTGTGACAGAGAGATGAGGTAACTTGGCAGCAGCCCACCTGTCAGGCTCTCACGAAGCCCGAGGGGTCAAACTGAGAGGAGGTGAGCTGGCAATAACAAGGGAGGGCCGATTTAAAATAACACCAAAAGAGTTTGAGCTGCTGCTAAACTGTTCTCATTTCAATCTGGAGCCAATTCTCTTCAAGGCCGTTGAAGTTTTTCTTCGGCTACATCCGCACTCATACATTTTCCTTTAAAACACACATCACATGACCATTCATGTTAACTGGGCATGCCGGTGTAAACAGGAAGAGGACTGTCTACCCTGCAGCTGGTTGCTTGGTTACAGAAAATAGAACCGCGTAATATTGTACTTCCTATAATAAAAAGAAGTACTCGTTGATATCAACGACTACTAATTCTAATTAAGATCTACTCTGTCATACACACGTGCACTTAAACAGAGAGAAATGTATTTATTTAACGCAGTAGCCTTTATCTCTGTCTCACATACATCAAAGGTACAAATCAAAGTTTTACTATATTACGGGACCAGTCAACACACGTCTCACTCGTGGCCCCTTAGTTTCGTCGTCGTCTGTTTTCACTAGAGCTGCAACAATTAATCGATACGTTTTTAACTATTAAATTAATCGGCATCTATTTTGGTAATCTAATGATCAGTGTGAGTCATTTTTTAAGAAAAAAAAGTCTACATTTTCTGATTCAACCTTCTTAGATGTGATTATTTTCTGGTTTCGTTACTCCTCTGAGACAGTAAACTGAGTAACGTTGACATGTGAACAAAATAGGACATTTAAAGATGTCATCTTTGGCTTTGTGGAAACACTGATCGACATGTTTTACCACGTTCTGACATTTTATAGACAAAACAACTAATCGATTAATCAATACTGAAGATAATCTTTAGTTGCAGCTCTGGTTCTCCCACTAGTAGCTCTGCAGGGTGTCTGGAAGTTCCTGTTGTAGTGGAGAGCAGCGCTTATGCTTCATTCCAGTTTCTTAAAAGTTGTGCGGAACAAAATAAGCGAATCAGGGAGCGAATGTTGTGACTCAACCAGGAGGCGAGCGTGGGCGTCATTGTTTTCAATGGACTCCGACTCCGACTTCAGACTAAGACGCAACCCTGGAGTTTTCAAACTACATCATCTCCGTTTTAGGGGCTCCAAAACGCCTGAGCGGTGTGGACACTCGGCGTAAACGTAGCAAAAGCTATCATTTTCAAAACGAAAACTTATTAGTGTGGATGTACCCTGAAGGTTTGTTGAGGGTAGGACGGCTCCATTAGGGGTCGTCTAAGTGCTAAGTGAATGTAGAAGCGTTTGATGATGCAACACTGGTGCTAACTGATAACGCTAACACTAGCAGCCAGTTCATCTTTAAACACTTGCCTTATGTTCTGGAATTGCATAGTTAAAAAAATGCTGACTCATTTCCACTTGTCAGGATTACAAACAATGACTGTTTACATGCACACTCATATTCCACTATTATTCCGAATAAGGCAATATTCAGAATTGGATGTGGTTCATGTAAACATATTGTGTTTGGATATTCTGAATTAGGTCTTATTCTGAATTGAGCATTTGCTGATTAAAACATGTGAGATATTATTCAGGTTTTAGGAGCATTCTTTGGACATATATACAGCACATTCAGAATATGCGTCTCAACGAGGTTTTTACTGCACTTTGCGACACACGGCTTCTTCCCTGTTAACCACCAGCTCAGAGCGTTGTACACAAAGCAACTAACCAATAGTTTGTAAAGCTGAAGTAGAGATGCACGCCCAAAAGAAACGCCCACATTTCTGGTCAGAAGGAGAAACATACCTAATTTTAAACATCATGAACGATTTGGATATCAGTAGGTTTTGGGATATGCGCAAATATCACAACGCTGACCTTTTCAAGAAAAGTGGTTGAAGGAGTGAAAGAGGGAGTTTCGCACAGTCCAACAAGTCTGCCACGCGTGGAAAACTTAAAAAAATATAAATTATAAAGCAAAGAAGCAAAATGGTACAAGTGGCTTCGTCTGTGTCACTTTTCCATAGTTGGACGTGATAAACAGCGTGTTAGGGCATCGACCCGTCAGACACAGCCGAGAACGGCGTCGGCATTGGATTCACCGGCCTCGGTGATGAGGATGCAGCATTGGGTCATTTTACGTTAGATGCACGGCTGCATCTAAACGGAACTATTGTAACGGCATGTATTAGTGGAATATAAATCATTCTTTTCTTTAGCCAAGTAAACAGCTTATTAGGAATATTGTCTTTTTCGGAATAAGGGCAAAAACCCTGATTTTTGGTGCATGTAAATGTACTGAACGATGTTCTATAAGAGAGCCTGTAGCTTGTAAGATTTCAGCTCCCGGGCGTCATTGGTATCACTCAGAAACCCTATCCCCACGAGCAAACGGTTTGTCCCTCCATAAGCACAAAACCCTGATCGTGACCTTCAGAGAGCCGTGATGTTGGTGGTGCGTTTGCTTCTCTGTCAGCTGTTTGCATCTCTAGTTGACTGCCGTTTGAATTGCAGCGAGTAGTGCTTAATGATGAGAGGAGAGAACAAAGGTGAGGGTTCTTAAACGTTTCCCGTTCGCTTTCATCTCCACTGCCAGGGTCAGGCCTGTCTGCTAACAGGGTCATGTGAACTGGCCTCCTTTGATATTCAAATAGAGATAGTGAGTGCTACAGGTGCATTCTCTCCGTCTGAGCGTTTCCCCATTCTCCAGCTTTTTTGCTCTTTTTTTCTCATTTCCTATCGCCTTTCCTAGAAAGCAGGGCTATTTAGGAGCAGACAGGACTGCAGGATACATACTGTCACAGGATCACAGCATAGCAGCAGCCACACACACACACACACTAATATATATCTCCACTGCTAGATGCATAATACATAATCTGTTTATAATCATGGATAGAAACGTATGCATAATGTACATTTGATTAAAGGTTTGTGTTAAGCTGCTAAAGTAGGGTTATATGATTATAGGAACACTGTTGCATTTTGGGACCTATTTCTGTTTAACATCTGGTGCCTATTTCATACAAAATACACAAAAGCAACTAGTTTGTGCGTAAAATGAAGAGCTTTGCCTAATCCTACAAAGCGGCTAACTAGAATGCTACAGACTGCACCAGAATGCAAACGATCAAAGTATGAATAATAATATCATGTAATCGACATGGAGGCCCCAGCAGTTTGTTAGCAGCAGTTCACTTGTTGTTTTTCGACGATTCAAGCAATATGTTGATTCAGAGGCAAATTTATGGATTCGACACATGAAGTTCAGTTTAGTCTGCTAGTCATGAGGAGCCTGTAAAAAGCAGTTGTATATGGTCTTCTGTGTCTCTGGAGGGAGATTTCTAAAGTCTGAATAATAATAAAAAATAATGATGTCATCAGGGGAAGCTTATCTCAGCTTGGGCTTGAGACTACACATTTATGACAGAGAGTCTTTGTTACCAACTGGAGGTTTGGAAGACATGGAAGGTTTCATCAAAGTGTTGCATTATGGGACATGTAGGATCCTGTGACTTGGGGCTTGGCGCAGGATATATCGGCCTCTGTTCCATTTTCTTTATATATGCCTGGAGACAAATCTCCAAACGCTATAGCTACATCAATCTAATTCACGCATTGCAATTTAACCATCACCATATTTCATAGATGTAGGTAAAAAGTATGTTTGATTCAGAGGTCTGGACCTAGATTAGATTCACCCTATAAATAAATAAGTGAAATCCTTATATGTGGGTGAATTTAAGAAAAACACTGATTGGAACTAATAAGCAGAAAGAGAAAAGTGAAAGGAAAGGAAGGAGTGGAGGCTGGGTTTGGTGGTGGGGGAGGGTAACTGAGCCGTTCATAACACTGGATTTGTACAGTCTAAAGTGTTACATAATGTGGAGCAGACATGCTCTCTGACTCCGTCATGCTTTCAAATATCAAAACATAAGCAACATAAGCAACCATTTACGTGTGTTTCACATGTAAATGTTTGATTAAAAAGAAACAATCTGCCTTTATTGGTACATTTTCATTAAATGTAATATGACTATAACCCTCTCTTTGTAATTAACCAACCAAAAGCACAGTCTCGGTTCCAGTGACTAAGAATACATGCAGAGAGGAAAATCTTTATTTAAACAGGTTGAAGATGTAAAAATAGTGTGATGAGTTTTGTCATGAGGCCATAATTCACTGCAGAGTTCAGTTGTTAGTTGAAGTATATTTAGCCCTCTGTTCATTTTTTTCTGGAGGAGACAAATTTGACTCTTCCCTTTTTTTCTCTCTTTCGTCTCTCTCTCTCTCTCTCCCACACACACTCCACACACACTCGCCCTGCCCCTGCAGTGGGTGGTGAGAGAGAGTGAAGGAGAGGGAAAGCCAGAAAAAGAACAACAAATGTCCAAGAAAAACAGGATGGAGGGGGGAGGGGAGGGATGGGGGTTTGGGCTCCAATATCAAAACCAATGATGATATAATAGTATACATATTTTGCATCCTCAAATGGTCCTGCCTCCAAAATGTAAAATCAGGATCAGTATGAAGACCTGTTGGTCTGTGTTTTTATCATTATCGATGTCAAAAAATCCAAACTGCATCATATCCACTGTGGATATCTTCATGGATTATGTCATCTACCCTTTTTCAGTAAAAATAATTTGTATATTAACCGAGTTACAGGAGCTAGTGAAAGTGATGCCAGGACTTCAGCCTCTTATGTGTTGAATCATGTTCTTATGTTGCATTGTGTTTTGTGATACTTTGCTTAGATTGAACCGAGACTGGTTGACATCATTAACATTATTTTACTCCGTCTAGCTTATTAATTTGTTTATTTTACAAGTATTATTGTAATCGGCCGATAAATACTACGAAAAAAGAAATACTAAAGATGTGTTTGATGTTTTGTTTTTTTACCCGTCATTTAAATTAGTTTTAATATTATTTAAAGGTCTTAAAGGCTGATTCAAAGGCTTAAAATACGTTTTGGTCAAATTCAGCGAATATCTTCTCATAGTCCGCTCGCTATCCTTTCCGTTGAGGACATTTCGTTAGAATAAAGCATGTTTTGGAAATTATAACGACTATATCTTTTCAATACATTTGGAGTACTTGGTTATCTGATTCTGGAGTTACTACACAACAGTACAGTTCTTTTTTGTACCGAGACAGCAGCCTGTAGTTCTTTCTCGCATCTGACTTCGTCACTGTCACGTCAAACGACAGCGCTGAATGCAGGAAGAACAGCAGATCTGAGGAAGCACTGAGGAATTTATTATCATCCACACTGATGTGGATACATAACAGGTGGCAATTTCTTCCTTTAAGATAAGATAGAACTTTATTTATCCAGAAGGAAATTCTTGTGCGATCATTTTACAACAGAAGAATAACAAAAAAGCAATAGAATAAAAATATAAACATATATGAACCATAGAGTAACCATAGAGTAAGTGTAAAATAAGTAATATTGACCAGTGCAAAATAGAAAAGCAATATGAGTGATTTTATTAACTTTTTCTATTATAGTTGATTAACTATAATAGAAAAAGTTAATTAAAACAACAAAAAGTTGTATAAAGTGTATAACAAGTAATACTTAAGAGATCCTCATTAAACATGTTTGGTTGTATTCAGAGAATATCAGCCAATATTGAATTTTTTTGAATTTTTTAAAATCTCAAATAATTACAGGCTTTATTAGTTTTGGCCTCGCTGTGTTGTGTGTGTTGTGCAGGGTTTTGTGACATTCCACTGCAGTGTAACGCTGCGATACAGTGTGTGATGTTGCGTTGGTTGGTTGGCTTTGTGTGGTTTACAGGGCGGTGTTATTTGCAGTGTGTTGTGTTGTGTAATGCCGTGTGTGAGTGTGTTTAGCAGCAGCAGCAGTTCCTATACCACAAACCCTCCAGCCACTCCACTCTGCTCCTATGGACTGCATTCCCTTTATCTATTTCTCTTCTTCCTTTGTCTTCCTTTGTCAGACAGCTTTTCTTTGTTTTTCTCTGTCTCTGTCTCTGTGTCTCTCTCTCTCTCTCTCTCTCTCTCTCTCTCTCTCTCTCTCTCTCTCCACCCCCAGGATGTGGCTGTGGGTTGATTAGAAAATGCGTGGCACAGAACAGGCAATCCATCACCCTGCCAAAGCACGCCACTTTCGCGCATGCGCTCGCTCCTCTTCCTCATTTCCCTCCTCTCTCTTCGTCATCCACACAGATCATCCAAGCTTTGGTGTGTGGTGTGTGTGTGTGTGTGTGTGTGTTTGTGTTTTCTCCAGAAAGACCAGCAGCATCTCACATCAGCCCCTCCTTTCATTTTATTTCCTTCACCTCTCCTTGCCCTTCAAACCCACTCCTCCTCTTCCTCCTCCTCTGACTCCCACCTCGTCCTCTGTCTCGTCTAGATCTACTCATCCACCCATGACAGTCATGCCTCTTTTGCTTTTATGGATTATCCTCATGGTGGATCATTTACAGTACAGAAACTGAGAAAAGTGCAAGAGAAGCAGGGGGAGTAAGTTGATTAACCTCTCACATCAGACGGGAGGTTAATCATCTCTCTGTGATATTGCTGTGGCGATATCTACTGTTTTAAAGCTATTTTAAATCACCTTTATATTGAAAACCATTGACAGACCTTAACCATTGTGCTAAGACCTTTATTCGCCTATCTTCTATGAAGTATGTTAGAGACATCCGTCAGGACTGTTTGTTTCATTCCTGTAGGTAAAAGCTACAGGTTTGTTTGTTATCAGTTTAAATTATATAAACTTTGTTTCTAAGCATAGACTGTATAATAGAGGTGGACATAGCCACTGTGACATCACCTTTTGGTATGTGGACTACCGCTTCCAACCCTGGAGTTTGGCACTTTGTCCATTTCCATCTTGGGGTCTTTTTTGGAGCCAGAAGTGACCATATTTGGATGAGAGGGTGGTGCTGGTAAGGTGCATGGCTCAGCGGGGCCATCAGCTAATGCTAGCTAGCTAGCTTGGTTTGCAAGGTGCATTCTTAATTCACGTTAGCTGTGATATTGATTGGAATGTTAATTTTGTAAAATGAGAAACATCCTTAAAACAAAATGTAGGCTTACCAGAATAAATGAACAGCTGACTCCCAGAGTGTCTTTTAGTTCGACTAAAAACTTGCTGAAAAATGCTGTGGTACCAACCTGTCAATCGCAAGGTAGTCCCGCCCTAAAGCATCCCCTGCTTTATGGTCTGTTTGACTCTACATGGACCATAATTTACTAAATGGACATCATGCTGTATTGAAGAAGACTTAAAACTAGAGATTGAGACCATAAACTCATGTTTACAATGTTTACTGATGTAATAAATCAAGAGAGAAGTAGAGTAAGCACATTATGTTATGTTGTGTGGCGGAAGCTTTAAATACTACGACACCCAATAGTCTCAGCTGTCTTTAAAGAGGAGGCTAGTCAGGGGCGCAAGTCAGAGCTGTAGCAAATTTTAAATAAAATAATAAATATAATATATCATAACAATGTCGTCATGTCGTCCAACCACATCTTAAGACAAAAAACAGCTTCCAAGTGGCCACATCTGAAGGCAGTAACGGGTTTCCAGACGCTGTAAGACAAATTGACAAGCACTATGTTCAAAGATTACTGAGGCCTTTAGTGGCTTATGCAGCAATATTTTAAGCTTGGTGACTGTATGTACCAGAATGCAACTTGGGAGTCGCAGTTAACACAGTGTACAGAGGCTTGTACCTTGTTACTATAAAAGTGTTAGCAGCTAACTAGCAACAATTTCCTCACTTTTGTCAGTAGCAACAGACGCTACCATTGTTAGCTTCCCTCTGGAGATTCAAGCTGGCAGAAATCCTCAGTGCCGATTGATAATACTCTTAGTGGTAAAAGAATATTTGTCATATAATCACAACTCAAGGTCCACTAGCTGTTTGTGTACCTTTCTACCACAACTCATGGTCTTCATGGATTTGTTGCCTCAGTTGTTATGGAGTTTGTTCAGTTGTCTTTGGTCATGTAAAAACAAGTGGTAGAAGGCAATCACTGATTATTTTATTGAAACACTACAATATCTAAAATAAACTTCCATGCTTAAAAGATGATTTGTTCATTTGAATGTCACTCCAGGGACCCTGACATATTTTACCTTTAACTCCTCAATTGGATGGGACCCTGGCCTTGTCTTCTGTTAGGGATGCACCAAGCCAATCTCCGGATTGGTATTGTGGGGAAAAAACTCCCTATTCCCTAATTTTCCTAATCGAGACCAAATTCCAATGGTGTTTGGATGATGACGTTTGGCATTTAGATTTTACAATGAATAACTTTGAGGCTATAAATAAATTTCTTTTGTAAGGATCTGGAGGGCCCTGGAAGTTCCCCACAATCAATACAGCATTCTGCCGACCAGAGGGAGGCCCCCTTTCTATTTCTTCTCTATTCACTCTTTCTTCTGCTTGCTCTTATTCTCTTCCCTCTCCCCTCATTTGCTTCTATCCACCCAGCCTCCCCTGATTCCACTCCGCCTCCACCTCTGCATCGCTTCCACCACTCAATATCCAGCCAGGGCAACAGAGAGATTGGGTAATGAAATGGCCACTGGCTGCCTGAATCTGCCTTCTGCCGTCCATCATCTGATTATGAGGAGGAATTCTCCTCATCGGGCCCCATCAGATGGCCAAAATTCGATCAGGTCTAATAACGGCCATGCAGTTCACTCACAAGAAGTGTAGTCTGTGTGGGTTGGTTTGGTGTGGATGGTGATTGAAAAGGGCCGTTCCTTAATGCTGACACAGAAAAATCAAGACAGGAAAAGAAGGAAGCTTCCAAACATGGGATAGTATTTTCAGTATTATTACGTTCACACTCCCAGGATGGTTATCTAATCTGCTAAAAAGGGAGAACAACGCTTGTAAGGCTCTATCTATTAACATGGCCAATAGATAGAGGTCTGGAAGTTGCCGATATATTAACATGGCCAAAAGATAGAGGTCTGGAAGTGGCCGATATATTAACATGGTCAATAGATAGAGGTCTGGAAGTGGCCGATATATTAACATGGTCAATAGATAGAGGTCTGGAAGTTGCCGATATATTAGCATGGCCAATAGATAGAGGTCTGGAAGTGGCCAATATATTAACATGGTCAATAGATAGAGGTCTGGAAGTTGCCGATATATTAACATGGCCATTATCAGCATTTGACAAGGACCTCAATCATCGCGCCTAATTGGCAAATAAAATCAAGTGCTGAATCAATGCTGTTAGCAGGTAAATCTGTATGTGTGTTTGGATGTTTTAAAAGATAGCGTGTGCATAGTGTCTTTTTTTGTGATTTAGAAAGACCAACAAAGTGGGGAATCTGTCAGCCAATAAACAATCTAGCCTTAACTGACTGCACGTCATTTTATCCGTATTCTGTGAGACAGCTCACAAGGAACTAGTTGATTCTGGTATTTCCCCCAATTTCTCTCCTTCATCTCTACCAAAGCTTCTTTCAGGTATCATCCAGTGTTTTATTGCATGTTATTCTGACATTGAATTGAGTTTAGCAGTAACAAAACCTCTCTCTCTCTCTCTCTCTCTCTCTCTCTCTCTCTCTCTCTCTCTC
>NW_022280174.1:121608-138360 GCF_004355925.1 Anarrhichthys ocellatus
CTCTCTCTCTCTCTCTCTCTCTCTCTCTCTCTCTCTCTCTCTCTCTCCCCAGCAGCGAGCCCCAGTTGTGGCCGGTGGGCATGGTTTTGGAGGGCAGCTCAGAGGCACTGTGTCCCCCCCCATCTCTGGAGCTGCGCCCATCCTGCAACAAGAGCCAGCCCTCGCCTCCTCTGGGCTCAAGCTCGCAACCCCACGACGGAGTTTTCCCTGAGGACAAGGAGCCCGTCAAGTACGGCGAGCTCATCGTCTTAGGGTGAGATATTGATAACCGCCACCGACATTTTACAACATCCAACATCCGGTAATCATGGCCTCTCTGTGGCCAGCAGAACATGAATGGAGAGTGTTGGTCATATGGAATAATCAGGGCTGGTGATACTGGATCGCTCATCCGATCTGAAACAAATCCAAGGATATTATATTTTGACTTCCTGTTGCATTAAACATCTTAGAGAGTGACCAGTTTGGTGCCTATTTAAGTGAACGCAATATTCTTTATAAGTACTAGGTTCAGGAAATCATATTCCACAGAGTCTGCATTTGTTGACCTGACTGATCAATTCAATATGGACATTCGAAAGACATTCGATACAGTACATTGTATTCCATAAATGTGAGGCTATTGGCCGTGATAACCTAGCTCAGCAGTTAGTTGGTTGAAATCTTACATAAGTAATCATATTCAGTGTGTAGATATTAATGGCACCTTATCAGATCCAGGAGTGTACACGTATGGCGTTCCGCAGGGATCAATCTTGAGAACAAACAATGGGAACTAACAATCAAAAAAGTAAAAAGGTGCCATCTGCCCATAAGGATACAATTTAAATGCTCATTTACACACACTCGCACACTGATGGCACAGCCTTTGGGAGCTATTTGGGGTTCCGTATCTTGCCCAAGGACACTTCTTCATGTGGACTAAAGGAGCCAGGGCTTGAAATGCCGATCATCATCCGATTAGTGGATGACCCAGTAAATACTCATCATAGTGTGACAAGTAAATTGAGCTTGTGAACACTTGTGAATCATCAATGTGTGTCATAATGTCATAATCATTGACAGGTGTAGTGTTTACATCCTTCTCAGCTAAGAGCCTATCAGCATATCTATCAAGGCAAAGCATTACTTTGTGGGAGTATTTATGGCTGGAATTTGGACAAAGTGAGTAAAAGATAAAGCATGTATCATCCATTTAACCCAGTTATTAACATTATCACAATTAAGTCCATTTTCTTCTTATGCTTCACAGGCACAATGGGTCGCTGGCCAACGGGGACAAGGGTCGCAGAAGAAGTCGCCTGGCCCTCTATAAGAGACCTAAAGCCAACGGGGTCAAACCTGATGTTATCCACAACGTCTCAACCCCTCTGGTGTCAAAGGTGAGTTCACAACACTGATCAACACAGTTGAGGTTGTCATTCAAACTGAAGAGGTGTTTTCCCTAAACCAGGTAGAAAGGAACCAGGTTCTATATTATTACTATATTATTATTATTATCGAAAAATCTATTTAAAACTGTCTATTTCTTCTGTAACACATTTCTTTTCTTCTTTTTTTACATTGGAATTTTATACTGAGGTATTAGAGTGAAGCTTAGAATGTTGTGATATTTTATGATGTCATCACCCTTAAAAGAAATTGGGAAAAGAAAAGATTTGTGGTTATTGTGGTTATAGAAATGTACTTTATGTGCTCTTAGGGTGCTGCTAGGACTATTTTGTATATAGAAACATGTTGTGAGTTTTGGAACATTTATCTTATTTGAATGCCTTTTTAAATATTTGTTTACGTTTGGACTTTAATATTAGTGGAGCCTCGTCTTTATCTGCAACTGTGAAGAAATATCTGCTCTAAACACAATGAATAGACATGCACGAAAAAAGAAAATGCAACATTTGAATGTGGATGATGATATGATAATCAGTCATTTTATGTAGAGCTAGCATTGTCCCTCTAGAACAGGAAACGTCCTCTGGTAGATTGTGCTGGAGGCCAGCTCTCCTTGTCATGTGACCTGGATAATGTATTTTTCATTGGCAGGCACTCAGCAACAAAAGCCAGCACAGCATCTCCTACACACTGTCACGGAGCCACTCTGTCATTGTGGAGTACACCCATGACACCAACACAGACATGTTTCAGGTCAGTGTTTCCACACACACACACACACACACACACACACACACACACACACTTACAAAAAGCATGTGCACATGTGCCGTGCCAACATATTGTAAGCTGTTTTGCTGAGTTGCCTCCTAGTGAAAAAACTCTGAGTGACCTTGAGTTCCTCATGGTAAGCAAGGATGCAGCGTTTGGGTCTGGGGCTTTTATTGTGAAAGGTAAGAATGGAAGGAGCAATGGTGCATTCACGTGGAATCAGGCCTTTTAGTGGGCGACAGTAGGACGGTGAAATTAGGCGAGGCTATTCCTTTGTCTTTCAGATTTAAGTATTTAGTCAAACAGTAGCTGAAGCTGTCGGGCCTGTAGAGCAGTGAGGGCATCGGGAATGAAGAGGAAGCGCCGGAGTGAAAGCATCGGGCAGAAGGAGGGAAGACAATAGACTGAGGAGATCAAACATACAGGAGAAGATGAGTCAGACCTCGTCTGCTCTCAGTAACTCACAGTTGTTTTTCCAACCACCTTCTCTCCACTTCAAGGAGATCCATACAAAGCCGTGACTCCAGCAGACACGATCAACAGCGCTCCATGTCTGTCTGTCTGCTGTCTGCTGTGTTTAAGGGTCATGTCACCCACATGGTTTGTTCTGTCCATCTTTATAGACATGCTAGATATGTTTCTTCCTCCGCCTGGATACAACCGAGGCAAATTGAATTCAGATTACGCTGCGCATAGTATTGGAAAATTACATCAATGACTTTCTTCAGTTCAGCAAGACGTTCAGCCGAATGTTGGGTCGTTCTTGCTAAACTGTTGGTTTTCTGCTGCATGTTGCCAGAACCAATGGCCAGTGCTACCAAAAGAAAACCCAAGAAATGTTTCAGCCTATTTATAATGAACTGGAATGACTTTAGATTATTTGTGTTGGTACTGGTCATTCTCATCAATCATACTGTTTCTAATTGGGGGAGGTGTGGAAACTGACCAAATTGAACAAAAAGTAGCCCAAATGATCTCAAAAAGCACAGAACAGCAACGCTGTGACACAATGGCACGTTTAGTCACCATTGAGGGAAGCTACAATTTAAAAGAAGAACTGATTCAGTCAATGACATGGATGATTTAGATTCAGAGACAACCACCGCTAATACGTGCATGGCTAGATATGTCATTGTTTTATGATATCGATTCCTCTCTCTGGGTTCTCTCAGATTGGTCGGTCCACAGAGAGCATGATCGACTTCGTGGTGACGGACACGGCGGGCAGCGGTAGCGGTCAGGGCGGGGGCTCAGCGGGGGAGGGCGGCGGCGGAGGCCAGTCTGCCCAGAGCACCATCTCCCGCTATGCCTGCCGCATCATGTGCGAGCGCAGCGCTCCCTACACGGCCCGCATCTACGCCGCCGGCTTCGACTCCTCCAAGAACATCTTCCTCGGGGTGAGTGTTCTTCTCCCTCGTGGGCGCCAGGCCTCTCCTGGCAAAAAACGCTCGGGGACCGGTAACCACGGTAACCGTGGTGAGAGCAATATCAGGGACGTGACTTTGCCGCCCAAGGGTGACATCATAGCTGTGAGGATGGGTGTCAATGTATGTGACCTGGCCCAAGGAAGCCTGGGAGAGGAAGGAGCACTGTTCTCCACGTGTGTGTATGTGTGTGTGTGTGTGTGAATGTGTGTGTGTGTGTGTGTGTGTGTGTGTGTGTGTGTTTGTGTGTGTTAATATGCTGCTTCTGGTCATATGTAACTGTCTCAAGCTATTGGAGACGTGTCAGTGAACATACATCATGTTATAACATATAGTGCATCAGTACATACTGTACACTGTATTTGTGTCGCTGTAGGTAATAGACCAAATAGCTCAGTCTTTCCTAACTTATTTAGTTCCTCTGTTAGATAATTGAGATCTGTTTACGACCGGCTCGCTCATTTCTCACCCTGTTGGACCTATTTTTAGCGACTTAGCTGCGCTCCTCCGAGCTCTTACTTCAATGGGAAGACCCCACTTGGAATGAACCAGAATTAACTTGAAATAGAAAGGAGCGCTCCGCTTATGTTCATTAACGCGGGACAGTTGTGGGCCGTCAAGCCGACTCAGCAGTCCTCCGCTTGGGCTCCGTCTTGCTGTATCTCCAGTTCAGTGAGTCTGGAGCCTTACCTCGCCACAGAGTCTCGCTTACAGCTAGTAGCCATTTATGAAAACCCCAACCCTAACCCATCTGAATGTTGGAATGGCATTTTAAACATGTTTTCCAATGAACTAAACAGAGAGTAGTTATTTCCCCCTGTACTGTACTCAGTTATCAGACTCTTTGATATGAAAAGCTTCTATACCTCTGTGGATAGCTGGCAGGGCGGGGCGGTCTAAAACGTGACATCGAGGTGCACCAAAGCCATGCAAGCAAATAACAGCCCTTTCTCATGATTGCATGATGTCATCCCATGCAAGATTCATCAGGAACCCCGACAACTAGGTCAGCAGTCAGGGAGATAATGTCAGCAACCAGTACTCAGCTCAACACACACACACACACACACATCATCCACCAGCCATCAGGACTACATTCACGCTGATGTACGGAACAAATGTTGTCCTTTTTATTAAAAGTCAGGCTCTGAGGTTCACCTCTGAACTGTTTGATGGATGGGATTATTGTGTAATTGATAAATAATGCCTGACAATTTTCAGTCCTTAGGATTTCAGTACTTCCTCCTCCGTCAGACCCTTCCGGTCCTAAGCTTGGAGGAGGAAGTGACACACATTTCCTCTGTCACACACTCTGAGGCTGTGATCAAATGATGAGTCCACTACATAAACTGTAAATAAGAAGTTCACCCATTGGTTTGTGGAATGTCATTTTGAAGCCTCGAGTCTGGTGATTTTGCCATCGCCATCTTGGATCACGGCAGTCGCCATTTTGTGTTTTTTCGCAACCAATGAACAGAAGTTACCAAATTTGGAATGCAGAGGAGTGACGTAGAGACGCCGTATACGGCTCTGATAGCAGCAGCGACCTTTCAATCACAGTAAGCCCGCCCTAAAGCATGCCCTGCTTTATGGTCTGTTTGACTCTAAATGAACCATCATTTACTAAATGAACATCATGCTGTATTGAAGAAGACTTGAAACTAGAGATTGAGACCATAAACTCATGTTTACAATGTTTACTGAGGGAATAAATCTAGAGAGAATTAGAGTCATTTTCTCATATACAATCAGAGGAGTCACCCCCTGATGTTCAGTAGAGAGAATGCAAGTTGTAAGACACTTCCGCATCAGCTTCACTCAGCAGAACCGGAGGATGCCGACTGGTCCACTAGTGCTGTTTTTATTTTCGTGTGGACGGTGCACACAAGCCTCTCTCTTTACTCACCGTCTCATGTCCTCAACCCTCAGTGTGAAAGAGTGTAGATGTACCTCAAAGTCCCGTTTCCCGGACGGTGTTTTTAGGCTGCTGTCTCCGCCCGTTACAAAGCGCCTCTCCGGCAGTGCCCGGCTGCAAACCTATGTGTAATGCAGCCTGCGGCCCTAACCCCTCGTCATAAGCAAGGGCGGAGAGGGCTCTTGCTTGGCTCGGCTCTAAGACATTTCTCCGTTCTCGGCTGAGATGGACGACATAGCGCTGCAACGCCTTTCTTTTGGTTTAATTTAAGGCATTAATTTTAAAGAGATCTGTTTTTCTACAGTATATACATAACTTACAAAAAAAAATTTGGATCCGCCTCTCACAAATTGGAATCAAATTGCATACCCACGCATAACGGGTTCACAGAAGTAATGCATGGAGGTACTCCACCTAATGCAGAAGACACAAGCTGGGCATTTGAGTTCAGTATTACCATGTTGAGACGAATACATCTTTCTGAAGTCCTCAATGTGCTTCAAACTAAGTCCAGTCCAACAATCCCACCCACTTTACGCTGAGACCCAGCTAATTTGAAGCACACTGAGGCCTTTCGTCTTCTTTATTAAAGCAACACGACATGACATTTATCCTCTCAGCTGCTTTCTTGCTGGTCTTCTGTTTTATTTCTGGCACATATACAGCCTCAGGCAGTGTGTCCTGCTGTCTGCCATAGTCAGACAGCCCCTTGTGATACCATCACAAGGGGCTTTAAAGCCAGGCAGGGGATTTTCAAATGCAAAACAAAGATTTTGCCAAATTATAACACACACCTCTGACCCACAATATTACACTGCTAGCTACTACGACCCATAAGCCAAACAAGTTTAGTTTTTAACTTGTAATTAATTTCAGCTCTGGTTTTGGTCTCCACCACCTCCTGAGAAAAAGATCTGTCTGTTTAGCTGCTAAATGCTCCACTATGTTAAACAGCTAGTCTCTGAATGTGTCTTGTCTGTTGTTTGGTGCAGAGCAGGTAGAGTACGGTGGCTTTATCAGAGCTTTTTCGCTTAGCTAAGCTGATGAGAGTAGGAGACTCAACCCAAATAGTACAATTGGGACCTATAAAAACCAAAACAATGAGCCGAAAGAGGCTAAAAACAAAGTGCAGAGTTGGTGATAATTCATCTCTACGGGTTTGTCTTTACAAGTGACACCTTTCACATTACACAGCCATTTGACCCAATGTTCATATGGTGTAATAAGAGCAGCTTTAAAGGACCCATGTGTAGGATTTAGTTGCATCTAGCAGTGAGGCTGCAGATTGAAGAGCCAGTGTTTGGTTTGTCCATTCTGGGCTACTCTAGAAACATGGCGCACTCTATGAAAAGGACGTGCTTCCTGCCGATATATGATGGGCTCATTCCAAACTAAAGAAAACACAACGATTCTTAGTTTCAGGTGATTATACACTTTGAAAACATAGTTATGAATATTATATTCCATTTTTGCAAAAGGTTTTTTAGCCTTTTTAACATTAATGTTGAACACATTCAGTGAAATTCTTCTTTCCTCCAACAGCTTCAAAGAACTTAATCTCATGCGTTTCTTTTACTACTGCCTCTGCCCTTTCATAGCTTTTTTTTTTTTGTGAAGCTACACACTGCAGAAATTTGCTGTTTCATTCCATCGGAGCTAATTTGTGTTCATAATACATCCTTTCTTTCTCTCAGGGATGGGTTCTTTCTCAAGTGTGGGCGCATCGCCGTGCATTAGTCAGTACAGTAGTCATTCTGTACTGAGCTAAATATAGCAGCAGAGAACGTTAGCTGTTCTTCTAGCCAGCCACCTCTGACATCTACCTCCCCTATCATCCCTCTGTGCCTCTAACTTTTACGTCTGCCTGTTCCATGTGTATTGGTGTGTCTCTCAGGAGCGCGCTGCCAAATGGAGGACGTCGGATGGCCTGATGGACGGCCTGACCACCAACGGGGTGCTGGTGATGCACCCGGCGGGGGAGTTTGTGTCTGAGCCTGCTCCGGGCGTCTGGAGGGAAATCTCTGTTTGTGGAAACGTCTTTGCCCTGAGGGAGACTCGCTCAGCCCAACAGAGGGGAAAACTGGTAAGATGAAGAGGGCTGACGGAAAAATGACTTGTATGTTTTTTCCGATATGGTCACAAAGTTTGAAGCTACTAAACATGATATGACCTGCAGGGATTTCTGTAGAAATTGGTTCCTTAATGTAATGTAAGGAAGTGAACATCCTTGTACTGCAGAACCTGGCTGCCCTATATACTTTGCATTATTTTAAAGAAGGTAGGAAATTAAGCCCTCTATAATGCTGTAGAATCTTGTCCCTTTTCCCTATTGGTGTGAATGTCAGCAGGACACTAGCTTCTGGATTTTGAATCAATTCGTCACCACGTCCAGACATTTCCTGACGGGAACCGAGTTATTATAAACCACGCAGTTACCGCAAACGTGTGAACTCCGTCGATACCAGCATGATCACATTGCATCATAAAAAAGAAAAGTCTTCGCTGAGCTTTCCTCGAGCTCCCACGATAGGAGACAGTTATACCCCAAAAGTCTGTAGGTCCCTGCTCAGGGGTCAGTGGCCACTGGCACTCATACAGCCCACCACCACTTCCTTCAAGTTGTTCACTGCTCACCAGTATACCTTCAATATTGTTAGAAATCAACCCACAAAGGCAGTGTCATGTGCAAATTGAAACAACTTGATGGGGAGTCTTTGTCTGAAGTGAGTCCAGCAGTAGGAGTACTGCTGCAAATGACCGGAGACGTAGAGAGCCTTGTTGTCGCCTTCAACCACGTGCATCCTCTCCTGCAAGAAGTCAAACTGTCACAGGATACTATTCTTAATTGTCAATTCGATCTGTAAATGTGATGCGTACATGTTGATGATGATAGTGTTTTGAGGGAAGCCACTTACAATAGATGAGTGTCAACAGTCTGAACCCTAACTAGTGCAGCACAGTGCCATCATGTGGTGCTACGGAGGGGAACTGCTACAAGTTGTCCCCAGTTTAACGAACCCTTCCAGTGTGGCCCATAACCAATCACTGCGTCTTCTTCTTCTCTTTCCCCTACTGTTTCCATCTTCTGTTCTCCTCTCGAGGTGGAAAATGAGTCAAACACCCTCCAGGACGGCTCTCTGATTGATCTGTGTGGGGCTACCCTGCTGTGGAGGACCCCCGCCGGACTGCGCCACACCCCCACCCTCAAACAGCTGGAATCCCTTCGCCAGGAGCTGAACGCCGCCCGGCCCCAGTGTCCCGTGGGCTTCAACACCCTGGCCTTCCCTAGTCTGGCCCAGCGCGAGATCGTCGACAAGAAGCAGCCCTGGGTCTACGTCAACTGCGGCCACGTACACGGCTACCACAATTGGGGCTATCGCAAGGAGAAGGGTCCCGCCGGCCCCGGGGGTACGGCACCAGCCAGCACCGGGGAGAGGGAGTGCCCCATGTGCCGGCGAGTGGGCCCCTACGTGCCGCTGTGGCTGGGCTGTGAGGGAGGATTGTACCTGGACGCCGGGCCGCCTACTCACGCCTTCTGCCCCTGCGGCCACGTATGCTCAGCAAAAACAGTGGTGGGGTGGAGCCAGATCCCGTTACCCCACGGCACCCACGCCTTCCACGCTGCCTGCCCCTTCTGTGGTACCTGGTTGACAGGGGAGCAGGGCCACATCAAACTCATCTTCCAAGGCCCCGTTGACTGAGGATACCCGGGAGCCACAAAGTGATGGTGGACCGGTGAAGAGGTGGACACGCAGAGTAAAGACCGCGTGCTAGAACAAAAATCTGAACACTCAAGTGTTGGACGAAAGAGAAAGCACCAATGACAAATACAAGAAAAGGACAGCTGACATGATGAACTGAATGTGCCATGCAATTATAGACTGACATGGCTTTAAATGGAATATGAGGTGTGTGGAGACTATGTAAATAAATTGTGTTGAAATGAGCAGGTGTTAGTGATCTTTTGTTCTTCTCTTTAAGTAACTGCTCAGCCCGTCACATCATTTGACTGCACGACAGCAACACTAAAAAGAAACAAAAACCATGTTGGAAGCCGACTCAAACGAAGGTGAAAACAAAGGCGAATGGTAAAATGATTACCAAAACTGTCCAATGTAGAGATTGATCCCAATTTAAAGGTGACCTGTGGAATTTTCTCGTAAACAAGCCTCTTAAAACTATTTTAAATCAAGCATTGTTTACAAGCTTGCAGTCTTCTTCTTCACTGTCTCTGTTGGCATACTGCAGTATATCTCGGTGTGTTGCTGCCACCTGTTGACCAGTGGAAAGTGTGAAACCACTGGTGTGTGTGTGTGTGTGTGTGTGTGTGTGTATACACCAGATAAACAAAATGGGGACCTGCTAAAAAAAAGCTCCATAGTTTGACTAGTGGTCTAGAAGTCAACAGTGAATCTTGAAGCAGGAATTATAACATCTTCACCATGAAAGGTGTAACATTTATGCTCTGCGCGTCAAACAAAAGTGATCCCAAGAGTTAGGAGTTGGATTCAAAAGTATAAAAGAAAACAGCTGTGTTGTTGTTTTTTCAGCTCTAACACACCGACGTCCTGCTTCAGCTTGGGCAATTTCTACGACATCAACCATTCTTTGATGTGCGCGCAACATTTCCAGGTATACTCTTAGCACGTAACTTGGTGATCGCAATGCTATCATAACTGCTAGAAATGATTTTGAACAAACTTTTAAAAAAACTGAATTATCCTTAAAGCACAACATCGCAGTCACAAGGCTGCTCTACATATCTCCATCAGCTTGATGCCTCTCTCCCTATGAGAAGCCCTTCTCACCGTAGTAGCAGCCGGCACGCACACGTGTACGTGGCTACGTAGGGGAGAGCGAGGGTAATGTGAGACATTTTTTACATTTGTAAACACATAGGCGAGCTAAAATGATATACCAGCAAAATTTACACATTTCCCATTAATTCAGGATGTTTCCTATCAATGGAAATGATCAGAATGTCTTCAGGACAAAGGTCAGTGAAAATATGATTGTTTATAAAAAAAGTGGTCTTGTGTCTCACTTTACCCCAGCTTAGGGGTAAAGTGAGACAGACCAGAGAAATCAAGGGGGTAAAGTGAACCAGCTGGGGGTAAACTGATCCACGTACTTTTTCCACTTTAAAACTACCATAACAACACATGTTGTAACAGTTACAATCCTGACAGCTAGATTGACAACCACACATTCCAAAACTAATATCGGACTAGTAACAGAATCATGGGGATTGGTCAATTAAGCACATTTTTTCAAACACTTGAAAGTAACTCCGAACAAAATCATATACAACATAATATAATTCAAAATATTTTAATTAACATTCAAATGACAGATAGAACCAGTTAGATTAGAACACAGTCATGGGACCATAATCAGAACCAGCTAGAACAGCCTGGGACTCGACCCACCTGGATTAGAACATCAGCCTCATACTCTATAACAAGACCTACTCTACATTCCAGCTGCTCTCTCCGTGTGGTTCCTCCAGGCCTATTTAGATGGGGACGTGCTAGGAAGCTGCCAAACCACTTTCTCCTAAAGAGTAGAGAATTCATTATTATAAGATTTAGCTTTGTGGCAAGATCAGTTGGCCTAAGTTAACCTACAGAATCATGTGATCTCTTGCACACCCTAGCCTACCTGCACATTGTTTCTCTGTCCAATTGGCAGGGACAGGGATATAGTTTTTCTCTGCATATTCAAATGCAAGTTCACGGCACTTAACTGGAGCAAGGCCATGGAACTGGTCAGCTAGTTGTTTCAAGTGTTTGGCAAGCTCCTCCTCCATCTCATCTGTGAATATTCTCTTTGCCTCAGCTACTGCACCCCAGGCTACTGATTTTACTTCCGCCTTCTCTTTTTTCTTTATGAATCTTTTCAGGGTTGTCTTGTCAATATTTCTATCCCTTCCAGCTTTTCTTAAGGACTTCTTTCCTTGCATGACCTCAGCGGCTGCACTCGCCATCTCTGCAAGGGGTGTTTGGCCCCAGGTTGTCTTCCTGGTGTAGTTTCTTGGCATGATGGCTTTTCTACAATGTTTATGACATTAAAAATGAAACATATGTAATGTAATATCACACGAAAATATGTTTAAGACTAAACTTAACTTGTGCTATTTTAGAAAAAACATCTCTTAGCAATTCAGGCTAATCTTCAGCTAGCATCAATCTATGTAACATATATGGTTTTATATGTTGGAAGTTCATCAACATGTATGATATAAGTTTTTCTACCTGAATCAATTTGCTTTGACACAACAGTTGATTAAGTTCACAGCAAGAAAATTTACTTTTACATGCAAAACATACTTACCACAGCACCAGCACCAACTTCTCCTTCATGACAAGGGGGGAATGGGAGGGGCTTGAAAACATAATGGTCACATGACCACAAATGTGTTCCTTTGCCTAGATACAGGGGGTGTCTCACATTACCCCGCTCTCCCCTACTCCATGGAGTGTCTCTAAGCCTTTGCTCACAGTTTGCAGCGCCCCGTTGAGCTAAAAATAACTCAAGGTCACCGAGCATCCCGGGCCTCCCCACCGGGGTGGGGGTGGGAGACGGACAGCTCAGGAGAGCTGCACGTTACCTTTTCAACACCTAAGGAAATGTTGAACAAAACACTAAGAAAACCTTCAATTTGTCCAGATTCAAGAGCTCCACAAGGAGCTGCACCTTTACACACACCTCCAACACTTGATGTAGGTGCACATGGTTGCATATTCTGGATCGGATGTGAGCACATACTGCTTATTATGTGATATCTGCTGAAAAGGTCGCGCTGCAGAGCGGATGCAGAGGGCAGCTGCGATCCCACCCAGAGCTGCCGCAGGGTTTTGTTTAGTTTTTTAAAATCGGTGCCAGACCCCCGAACAACAACTGGTCAAATTCAATGTCAGGTATCTCTTCATTTGCCCTCCGTTTGACACAGTGATGTACTACACACGATCTGCTGTATGTGTGTATGTATGTGTGTGTGCGTGTGTGTGTGTGTGTGTGTGTGTGTGTGTGTGTGTGTGTGTGTGTGTTTTTAAACGCTCCATGGAGAGAGGCAGGGGTACAAATCAAGGGCGGCCACCATGTGGGTGACAGGCAGCCGGGGGAGATCTAGTATGGTAGCCGGGGTAACGGATGGTTCCTGCGGTGGCTCCAGCAGACAGCAACAGTGCACTCCTATGGAGAAGACGTACTGTATGTGTGTGTGTAGGAAACGTCCCTAATAACTGTCATTATAAATCATTACAATCTTAGATATCGGTCAATGTGCAAGATATCTCAACAAGTACTGGCCAGGTTGACGTAAGATCTGGAATGCATGGTTACGGTCTCATCAGCACCAAAATATGGAACTTTTGTGTGACTTGATATGAAAGTTGCCAGGCAGCAGCTCCCCCTGCTGTCTAACACAGTGTCTGTTTCCATGCTACCACTATGATGTTCACTCCCTACACCTGTGCTTTACTGTTGAGGCCTTCAAAATCATTTCATTTTCACATTTTCATTGTTTCCCACATTGATCCCATGAACAGAGAAAATAACGTGTTTTATTACAGGGGTGTCAGGCCGTCAGTAAGTGGGAACAATTTGCAACCAAATATCAAGTATGGATTATTATAATTGGGAAACTTTTTTTATTTTCATTTAACCGTTTTATGATGAGGGATTTTAACACAGAAAGGTCGCTACCCAAGTAAAGCATTTCCCACACAGTCACACCTCACACCACAGTGCTCCATAGGTAGACCTACAGAACAGAATGAGGTATACAGTAAATGGAATATTGTCTGTTGAATCAGTGAATATTAACATTTAATAAATAATTGCTGTGCTTGGGCTCTGCTGCGTAAACACCAGTCTTCACAATATTATACAATTAGCTTTGGCCATAAACACAAACTTAGGCCATCACTATATGTGCACCTGTAAGTATACTGTAGATAATATTACTATTATTAATTTTATCAGCTGCATCCATCCCCCCCCCCCCCGATTTCCTTTCATACATTTTTAAATAAATAATACGAGCGCAGACGGAGCGAGCTTATGGAGCCAAATCCAGGCCAATAGTTTTGATCATTTGAAAAAAATATTGAAACTGAAAGTTCACACTTTGGTCTTATTTGCACTTATTTTTAGTTTGAATAAATTGTTCAAGACCAAAATTTGAACTTTCAGCTTTTTGTTTTTCTCCAATGATCAAAGCTATTGGTCTGGATTTGGCTCAATATGCTGGAGAATGTAGAGACGGACGCGTTTGTGCTCTATGCGCTGCATTGTTCTCTGAAACGCAGGAGGACGGACAAAAAAAATGTAACATTCCGAGCTGCAGTGTATGAACACCATCGGCTTTTATCAAACATAAATCAAGATGCATTTTACTCTCAGTCACGCACACTCGCACCATTTTCAGCAGAAGGGGTTTTCATTCTGAAACAGGATACATTTTACTGAAGCAACAATAAACACAATGTTTCTTTTTGATGTCTTAATATTTAGGTTCAAAATATAATGTAGCTTATATTGCTTATATTAAGAATGAACCAATTATAGCCGGCCTCCATGTCCCCAATCCCCTTTAACGGCTGGGCCCTTGAAAGCTTAACTCATTTTGTTGGAAATTATATTGTCCCAGAAAAAATTGAAATATTGTTATTTTAAGACATTTTTTATGCCACATTTTGGGAAATGTAGGATCCAGTGTTTTTGGAGCTTGACCCCTATCAGGGAGGAGTCAGGATATGTTTCACCTCATTGTTGTTTTTCTTTGTTTTGGGAAGTGTAATTCTGAACTACTAAAGGGTTCCTTTACAATCACCAAAAATGTTTATTCCTGATTTATAGAATTGAAAAAATCATATGAGCCTCAAATTCATTCTGACACTGATCCTGACACATTGATCCTATTAGACTGGATTATCATCTTTTGGTATAATTGGTATAATTACTTGATACCAACTAAGTTGTGTTAGAGACGTTTACATGTGCCACAGATTATACCACACAGTATATGTCCTGTTGCTCTTATCTCTCCTTATCCTCAGTGTCTTGTTCTACGACTGTGTATTTGGACCAATGGAGGTAAACAATAATAATTAGTGGCTGTGGATGGTGGAAATATTCGTGGAGAAAACTTGATATTCTATTATTGTTAAGGTGGCAAATTCCTTGACAAAATGTTTTCTTGGAGATTTGTGGAGTATAATCATTTTTATTATAATTATTGATATATATACAAAAAATGTTTAGACACTCAGCAGGGAGACAGAAGGTGACTGACAGGTGAGCCCCGCACAGTGCTTTTTTATTACAATGTATTCAACAATATTATAATATATTTATATTTGTTGGTTTTCCTCTAAAGCAGGGGTCTCAAACTCAAACTTTTTTTTTTTTTTTTTAAAGTTAGACTTGATAATAAAAATATCCTCATAGTCGAAATTATGAGATAGAAAGTCGAAGTTAGGAGATAGAAAGTCATAACTATGATAGAAAGTCATAACGATGAGCTAGAAAGTCAAAATTATGAGATTGAAAGTCAAAATTATGAAATACTTAAACACACAGTCACAGAAGTAGCTCTTTGGCTGGTTACTGTACATTTGACATGGAAATGTATTGTGAGTACATTGAAGACTACTTTAAATGTGGCTTTAAAACACATGAAATACTTCACATGGGATTGTGCAAACACACCCTTGAAAGGATTTTAAGCTTTGAACAAAGTTATTGTAATAACTTGTGTTTGATATTTGTCTTTGTTATTTTCTTTAATAGTTTGATCTTTGATAAAGTAATGTGGGTTTCTTAACCCTAAATTAAAAGGATTTAAGTTACAATAACAAATGTGCTTAAATATATTTTACATTTATATAACTGCATGTACAATATTTTTACACTTGAATAAACAATAATCAAATGCAGAGAGTTACTTAATAATATGTTACGAGTAGTTACATTTACAACCGGCCCTTTGTGGGCGACCATGATGCTGATGTGGCCCGGAGTGAAAATGAGTTTGAGACCCCTGCTCTAAAGTGACTGCTTTCATCTCAAAGAATATCAAAGTTTTTTTCTCATAATGTTTTTTACTTTAATCTCGGATTAAATCTCTTCAATGTCACGGTGACATTTGACTCCCACATTCTAACCCTCCCTGGGTCCCGGTGGACATTAAAGGCCCCCCCCCCCCCGGTGTTCCTGAGACATCGGGTCCACGAGAGCTTTGACAACACGAATATGAAGTGAAAGGTTCGGCCCCTCCCCCATGAACCCATGACAACAATACCAGACCAGCTCTCGTGTTGACGTTGATCTTTTCATCATTTTATTATATATAGTATATTTATAATATGTACAGAAAGAAAAAGAAAACAAAAATATGATCAAACTCAGCAGGGAGACGGCACCAAAGTGAACAAGCTGAACAGAAAAGAAGAGAGAAGGTGACTTGACAGGCGAGCTCCTGCCCGGTGCTTTTTATGAACAAACACCACCTAGTGAGTGCCTTCATTAAGCCTTTGAACAGCGACGGACAACGTGTGCAAATGATGTGGAAAAATACCCCCTTTCAAAACCGAACCGATACAAAAAGTGAACTTAAGGAGAAAAGTGTTTTGTTTCATCAGAATCACATTCATATGCAAAAGCCCCACCCTGCGTCTCTTTGACCCCGCCCTCACAGGAGACCCGCCCTACCCAGCGCCCCCTCATACTTCTGTGGACTAAACGACACAGAGTAGTATTCAATGAATACATTAAAACCAGTAGAATAGCAAGACTTGTTGAAACAAAGATTTAAAAAAAAAAAAAAAAAAAAAAAAAAAAAAAAAAAAAAGAGGAAATCAGTCATCAAACCCTAAAACATCCGGTGTGTGTGTGTGTGTGTGTGTGTGTGTGTGTGTGTGTGTGTGTGTGTCGAGTTTCAAACGATTGCTTGTTTTGCATCTACTCAAGTGAGACTGCCGGGATGCCAACATGTGTCCAAAGAGCTCAGGAATGTTACACGCTAACCCCACACATACGCACGTGCGCATACACACACTTACTGCTGGTTCCTTCCCTCCCCCTCAATTTCAGATTCCAGTCCTGCACAGCAAACAGCATTTCTAGTTTAGCTCAACAGGGCTGAAAAACACAAGGCTAAAAATACATCTGATGACAATGATGCCACCAGTCTCTCACTCACACACACACACACACACACACACACACACACACACACACACACAC